>NC_092337.1:462691071-462995357 GCF_046630445.1 Rutidosis leptorrhynchoides | reverse complement strand
TATATATATATATATATATTATAATTACAAAGGAGTATTATTATTATTATTATGTTTAAAACTCGGCAGAAGCTCGTTGCATTTATAGGAAATTTTGATCCTGGTGTGCTCCGCGATCGTGGAGGTTTAAGCCTTCAGAGCTCCGCGAGTGCGGAGCTTCAGAATCCAGCTCACCAAATTTTGGATCCTAGCTTTGTCGACATATTTATTATATATATATAATATATAAATAATTTATATAATTATTTAAATATTATATTATATTCTTGTGCATAGTTGACTCATAATTTTTAGTCCGTTGTGTCGGGCGTTGATAGTTGGCTCAGGTCCCGGTTCCGGATTTTCGGACGTCCTTTCGTATAATTTAATATCTTGTACTTTGCGTTCCGCAACTTGTACTCTTGTCATTTTTAGACGTTTCTCATCAATAATTTGAACCACTTGGATTGTATCTTGTACATTTGAGCTTTTTGGACGTTTGCGTCTTCAAATCTTCGTTTTCGCCTTTTGTCTTCGCACTTATTTATTTAAATGAATATTACTTGAAAATAGAACAATTGCAACTGAAAACTTTACATATTGGAAGGATATTGCTACTAAATATATGTTCATTTGGAGCACTATCATATGTATTGACTAAGGTCTATGGCGGAATGGTTGTCGAGATTTCCTTTAGGAGGTGTAAAGAATAGATCCTTAGAAATTTGATCTTGACTACATATAGCCATAGTCTCTTCCAGGTATTCGTTGATGAGTTCTTGAAAAGAATTAGAGAGATTCACATCTTCTTCCTTGGGATGGTTCATGAGGCAATCAACATTAAATGTGATTTCTTCTCCTCCAACCCTTAATTTCAACGATTTCTCGTGAACATCAATTACGGCCTTGGCAGTATTTAGGAATGGTCTGCCAAGAATGAGTGGGACCTTCGTGTCTTCCTCAATATTCATAGTGACGAAATCAACGGGAAACGCGAACTTATCTACTCTAACTAGGACATCCTCAGCTATTCCCCGAGGAATCTTAAACTGATCTATCCGTAAGTTGGATAGTCATTCTGGTAGGCCTTAAGTCATTTAATCTTAGCTTTTTGATAACGAATAGGGCATTAGGTTTACACTGGCTCCTAAGTCTGCTAACCCATTGCTAATTTGGACATCTTGCAGGTAGCAAGGTACCGTAAATCTTCCTGTATCTCCTAAGTTAGGGGGAATTCCATGTTGTAACACTAATGAGCATTCTTCACTTAAGGGTAAGCTAACTATCTCTCTTAATCTCTCTTTGTTTGAAAGCAGTTCTTTGAAAAATTTAGCGCAGTTTGGCATTTCTACTAAAGCATCTACTAGACGTACATTCAAATGCAAATTCTTAATAATATCCCAATACTTAGCGAATTGCGCTTCTTGTTTTTCCTTCCTAAGCCTACCTAGGAAAGGTATGCGGGCACGCAGAATTATTTCTGGGGCCTTAGGAGAGATAGGTTCCGGTGGATTGACAACTGGGTCAACTAACACAGGTTCCTTATCGGAAAAATCTTGTATGGGTATGTTAACAGTTGTTTCCTTCCCTCCTCTAGTAATTACTAGGGCATCAAACTCACTACACTCTATATCAATTTTAGTGGTTAATCGTTTAAGCGTAAGCTGAAAATTGGTGATTAGTTCTTCAAAAGTTTTTATCAAAGCGTCGAACTTGTTCTGACATTTTATGACTTGAAGGTTTATCGTGTATTGCTTTTTCATAAATTCAACTAAAATTTCCTTAGAGTGGAGAGTAGGTTTGTGCAACGGAAATATTATATTATGATCCGAGCTATTTTGCTGTTTGTGTGCCCATCTAGGTTAAGGATACCTTAGATTGGTTCTAGTAGCATCGGAGTTTCTAGGAATTGGTAAATTTTGAAGAGTGAGGGTGAGATCTTGTAACCTGTTTTATAGCATTTTTACCGTATGAGCGAAGATGTCATCCTTCTCAGCAGCTTCATTGTTCTAATCTTCCTGTTGTGCAGCTATTGTGTCCAAGAGATTCCATGCTTCGTCTGCTGTTCGGGACATGAAATTGCCTTGCGAGGCCATGTCTAGGAGAGACTCATCATCCTTGGTCAAACCATTGTAAAGCGTACAGACTATGTCTACCCGGCTTAGCGAATGATTCAGACATCTTTTAAGCATCATCTTTATTCTATTCCATGCTAGACACAATGACTCGTTTTCTTCTTGAGAAAAGTTTGTGACGTCATTTCTTAAACAGGTTTGCAGGGAGGATGGATAAAATTTGTTTAGAAATTTAGTGGCTAAATCCTCCCATTTATGGATTGAATTCGGGTTAAGTTCGTCAAACCAAGCTAAAGCGTGTGCAGAAAGTGAATATTGAAAAAGATGAAGTTTTAAAATGTTTTTCTCGTTTTCTTCCTTCTTAAAAGAGTCAACCAGACTGATAAATTTGTTTAAATGAAAGTTCGGATCGTCAGTCGGTAATCCTTGAAATTTACAGATCATACTGACTAATTTAATCATCTGTGAACTGATTTCAGGAATTCCTTCGGTTCCTAAGGTGATTGGTCCTCCTCTTTCCTCTAAGCATGACTTATGCATAGAAGCAAGGGTGTCTTGTTGTTCCATTTTTAGATTTTCTGTTTAAAAAGACTTAAAAGTAACTTTTAGAAAATATTAATTTATTAAAATGATCGATAATTTAATAAAAACAATTATTCTTGAAATTCGATCGCTAACCAGATCGGATATCTTAACTGATATGACTTCTCACAAATTACTTGTATCGAGGTGTCCAGACTGACTACGGAGAGGCAGGATCCTTTTGGTTCCAATATAATTAGAGACTGTTCAGAAAATCCAACAACCAAGTCCGTGTATAATTGTCTTTCTTAGACACCACCAAATAATACTTTGTCTGTTTAAAATCTTTCTCAATAAAAATATTCGATTCCCCGGCAGTGGCGCCAGAAAACTTGTTACTACTATGATGTGGCCGAAACGAACGGTTTAATTCGTGCGGTGTTGTTAGGCCGCAGGACGCCTAATTCAGTTGATCAAGGTAGCACACAGTGGTTTTGTTTATTTATATTGTACGGGGCCTAAATTTACTTTTACTTTCTAAGGTGTAGAAGGTGTAAGTTAACCTAGTGTCGTATTTTTTGCTAATTAACGAATTGAAGATCAAGTGGATAATTGTCTTTTAGTTAAATTACCTAGATAAAAGATAGTAGTTGATCTTAGCTAAAGGTCCTAAATGCAGAAAAGTAAATAAAGTGGAAGGATATCCGGAGTATTCAGATAAGGGAAATGTTGACCAAGATATCAGTATTGGGTTAGGGAAAGGTAATTATGCCTATGTTAAGACCATGCATGGAATGATGTAGATCTGGTTGGATGAGCTAATTACACATACCTACTTGTCTCTGAACTCTCGGAGTTCTCTTTGAGCAGTGAGAAGTATGTCACTTGGTCGTATAGTTGAAGGGTAACAATACCTCGGAGGTTATCCTCAGTAAAGTACTAGGTTTATTAGTGAGTTAAGCTCTAATCCTAACCCTCGTTATCAGTTCAGGTAACTGAATAACAATGTGCCGTGTTGATTGAACACTGATCACAAACGGAAGGAATCCGTCGGTTTAAGTTTGGAAAACCTTAAATGAAAACTAACAATCATTCCATCATACTAATGAGATCACAACAATTCAAACATTATACAGCTTCACAGTTAATATACTGATAGTAAAGCAGATAGAAACCTAATGAATACCTAAACGTTGATATGACTAAGACCTAGGGCAACAATCAAACAAGAACATGCAATAGGCTTGGGTCACACAGTGAAGGCACTAACTAGATCTTAACAGCTCCTAAGAGGTCTCCTCAGAACAGTCAATAGGCATACTAGGTCATTCATGTCTCAATTTCTAAGTTCCGTGTCCTAAAAGTGCATTAAATGCCTCTCGGGAACTCCGGCCATACCGTGTTCATAGAATTTTCAGATACAGTATAACCAGGGGTCTTAATCCTATGAAGTAGCTAATTTCATATAGGTGGACATGTCCTGATCAGAACCTAGGTTAGTCAATCCTTAAGATGCTAGCATACAAATCTATCAGACTTCCTAGTTCAGTATTATAACAGTAATCGTACTAAATTAACATAATTACGCTAATCGAAACTTCTATCATGGCAACATTCAGATTAATTAAGCTATCATGGTAATATCGGAACGCTTTATTAAACATAAAAAGTAAGAACACGTGTTTAATACAAAAGACAAGCGTTTCGGATAAAAACCTGAAAAGGCCGAGAAAATCTGCCCGAGATCGCAGGGACTCGCCGGGATATCCTTCGGAAAATAAAAGCTAAGCTAACTACTACTAAAAACTAACTAAAAGCTTGAAAATATGAAATGAATTACACATTGAGTGTGTGTTGAAATGGATGGAGAAAGCCCTTTAAATAGACTTGATTTTTGCCTGCAAACGGCTGGCAGGCCGTTTGGCAGGCCATTTTTGGAGGCCGTTTGATCAGGCAAGCCGTTTATCGAGCCCGTTTACTTTGACCATTTGGCAGGCCGTTTGCCATACTGGCAGGCCGTTTGGCAAGCCGTATGGCAGTCCGTTTGCTGGCCTGGTCAGCCTGATTTCCCTGGATCGTAACTTGATTTCTTGTCTTTCACCGTTTTCGCTCTAGAATCTTCGTTTTAGCTCCGTTTTACTTGATTCTTTTTGCATCGCCTTCGTAATTACTTAATCTACAAAATCAACTGAAAAAAGCGATAATTTTGCCGAAAATTTTAAATCTTTATTGTTCTAGGGCTTAATATTGGGGATAAAAATGTGACTTTTTGCCCGATATCAGTCACGGAGACATAATTTCAACAAATAAAATTTTTTAAACTGCCTATGGTAGTTTCCCAATTGGAAGGTTTCAAAAAATACATGATTTTTTAAAAAGACGGTGATTGAATCGTAGCTAAGAATTAAAATATATGACATTTCTGAGTTTAATGGTAGCGACCTTTGGACGATCATTTATAATGCAGTCATTTGTTATTTTTAAAGTCCGTCTATGAGAGAAGTTGTCAAAATGCTCACTGATGCTGAGCTTTGGAATATTATACAGTCCATAGACGATCGTGACAAGTTTACAAAGGTTTTGTTCTAGTGATCTATCAATATTACTATTTAATTTTGGCTTATTGATTGCACCCAATATTATATTTAATTGATGCTCATATAAATTTTATGTATATATCATTTTGTTAAATATTTCCCATATCATTTTTAATTTTTACAAACTTTGTAAAACTGAATCAAAGCCACTCATAAGACTGGCGATGGTATTTTACTTGGTTTTGTCAACATAGATTATTATGTGTATCTGTTTCAGAACTGCTGTGTAAAGGAAACTGTAAAATTACCTTTTTTTCTTCCCGAGCAGCTCTAAAAATTTTTAGCATGAAACCACAAGCTGTATGAACCACCATAAAGCTAGCTACTCACCACAAAAACAAAGATTTCTCATGAGAATAAGTTTTGAATCACTGGAAAAAATGATTACACGAATCAGATAAAGAACATGGACAACAATAAACCCTAACTTTTTCCTTCTTTTAAACGTTTAGCTAAGAATGTCATAAGTCATTTAACAAAAGGATAACACAGCAAAACCAAAGAATTATAAACGTAAATCACCCTCTTCAAGAACAAATTGGTAAATCATCATCCATGGCCGCCACCAAAGGTAGAGATGCCAATTTATGTCGTTCAATGAAGGAATATATATTTCATGCAATCAAACTAGATAATACATTCAAAATGAAGAGGGGAAAATCTGTTACACAATCGCCACAAACCCTAAATATTTTTAAGATGCTTGAGCAAGAAGGGGATGGACGAGTAGAAAATAAAATAAATCAAAGTGAGAATTCTATCCAAGCTCATCACAATTAGTAAAGAGTATTAGAGATTAATAATGTTTAATTTGAAAGATTATACCCGCGAATTCACGGGTTGATGTCAT
Organism: Rutidosis leptorrhynchoides; assembly: GCF_046630445.1. Taxonomy (NCBI): domain Eukaryota; kingdom Viridiplantae; phylum Streptophyta; class Magnoliopsida; order Asterales; family Asteraceae; genus Rutidosis; species Rutidosis leptorrhynchoides. The sequence goes on along the minus strand of NC_092337.1, from coordinate 462,989,334 downwards.
AATGATATTTTAAGAGTGGATAGCTGATATAACATAGTGACCATCTACGAATATGTAGTATTTTTTTTTTTTGAACAGCAGTTTAGGATCACCTAGGGGGACTAAAACACAACGCGTTCATCTCTTGCAGTTACATAACCCGCCCCCAACTACTGCTTGTGAGAAAACCCGACCCAATCCGAAGGCATGAGTGGTAAAACCTCCTCCCCCACTGTCCCACAAAGCGATGTGCGGAAGGCGCCCTTGGGTGGAGTTCAACGAATATGTAAAACACGAATGCTTTTTTATGAGTCATTGATGGGGGTCCGAACGTGATGTCAGAATCCACTCGCTCGATCATTTCCAAGAGGAAAATTACATGCTACCATTCCTCATAATGAAACCCCAAAGACGAATCCATATGGGCATCAAAATTATTGATTACATACACGATGATTGAAGGCCTAAAAACAATGGTGTTTTGATCCTAACATGTACATATTTATCCTAATGTTGATCTGATACAACTTTTAAGGTCAGATTAACGCAATTCGTGTTAATTGGATTGAGTGGTATGGGGGTGGGGATTCAACTTGGGATGCTGTCAATTCAGGTTCGATTCTCATTTCAAGCAACGAGTTTTTAACATTTGATGGTACTGTCAACATCAATGCGATTTGGGAAGGTGTCTGAGGGGGTTTTACTACTAGAGAAAAGAAAATAGAAACCACCATTCAAAACCGGTTTTTTCAGGGGACAAAAAAAATCGATTTGCAAAGAGAATCGAAACCGGTTTTATTTCGGGCAGAAACTGGGAACCGGTTTTGACAAAAATCGGTGTCTATTCCTTATTTTCGGAACCGGTTTGAACTTTGGAAACCGGTTGTTTTCAAAAAACCGGCCTCGATGCAAATTATAACGGCTACTTTTGCATATGCACGTACGCGTATGCAATGGATGGATATATATATATATATATATGATAAGCAACAGCTTTTTTTTCAATGGATGGATATATATATATATATATATATATATATATATATATATATATATATATATATATATATATATATATATATATATATATATATATATATATATATATATATATATATATATATATATATATATATGATAAGCAACAGCTTTTTTTTCTTTTAATACTTTCATTAAATTTAAACTCCCCAATCAATTTACTCTAGCATAACTTCTTTCTCAATCAACTTACACATACATTTACTTCTTTCTATAACCTAAATTAACAACAATTAATTCCATTTCAGGATATCGATTTATTATATTAAGGTATATTCCACTCTTTTATTGTGTATATATTCAATATTCCATTTAATATATTTAAATTTTTATTTATCTATTTTAGTATTATGTATTTTGAATGTGTTAGTAGTTTAAAATTGATATCTTTGATTTGAATATAGTTATTTGAAGAGTATTTATCATCATGTTGAAGTTTAAAGAGTTCTCGTCGTCTTGAATCATAAACAAACATAAGGAGGTATGAATTTTCAAAAACTTAAGTCTTTTGTGTATGATTTGTTTAATTTATAGCATTAAGTTCATGTAGTAAGTATATCATATCTTACGTATACATGGCATACATGCATCTTGTTGATTATGCATACATGGCTTATATGCATCTTGTTGATTGATTTATTTGTATATGTATAAATGGAATGTAAAAAATTGATGTACGAGATACCACGTCATAGTCATGAGTATCTTTCAAAGTTGTCTGAATTTATACAAGTTTTCGACGCGGATCGAGTGAATAACAAAAAGAGAAAGCCCCATGTCCATGTAAAAGGTGTCAAATTTTCAATAGCTATGCGGACCTTAGTTTAATCAGCCAACATTTAATATTAAACGCCTTTGTAGATGAGAATGATTGTTGGTCCTGGTTAGAGAAACATTAGTAGATAATAATAATAATGTTAGTTATGACGTAGTGATGATGTTAATGATGAAAATATTGATTCGTGCAATGATGAAAATGTTGATTCAGACAATGATGGTTATCATGATAATTTAGACGATATGTTACATGATTTGGAAGGCAATATTTACCAATTATGATAAGTTTCAACAAGTTTTAACCGACTCGGAAAAACCATTATATGACGGTTGTACGAAGTTTATCAAATTATCGGTCGTCTTAAAGTTGGTAAACTTAAAAGCGAACAACAATTGGAGCAATAACAGTTTCACGAGCCTTTTAAAGTTATTGCACGAAATGCTACCCTAAGATAACGAGCTACCCGTTTCATCATTTAGAGAAAAAAAAATGATGTGTCCAATGGGATTAGAAGTTGAAAGAATACATGCATGTCCAAATGATTGTATACTATATAGAAACGAGAATAAAGACATGCATGAATGTTGTGTATGTGGTGCGTCAAGGTACAAGAAAAAAAAAACAAACGAAAGTTGACAATGACGTGGCAAAGAATGACCCTCCGACGAAACTATTATAGCAGTGTTCCCAACATTCGATGGTACCTGAGTTTCCTCTTAACACATGTGCGGATGACAAATGAAAACATTCGATGAAAATATTGTCGCTAAAAAAAGATGATGATAAATCGCATATATTGATTAGATGATCAACATCTGGATATCAGGAACAATAAGTATATTGATTATTTAATGGTGATTACAATATGTTGTGAATTAATTCACAATTGTCGAATTAATCCACGACTCTCTTGATCTCGATTTTCTTCTTGTCCTTAACGTAGATGATTAGAGAGAAGTGGCGACCTCACACCTAAATATGTGTGTTTAGGCTTAGTGACCGATGAGGGAAAACTTAGTTATTATACTCATACGGAGTACTAAGTTTCCTTCAGATGAAAGGACCCGTCCTAATCCATCCGGACAAAGTCCATATCGATTACAACCGATTCCCAATAGTTGGTTACATCGCGAGGTACTTGACCTCTATATGATACATTTTACAAACATTGCATTCATTTTTAAAAGACAAACTTGCTTTATATCAAAAATTCATGACATGCAAATCATTTCATAATATATTCAACTATAATTGACTAAATAATAATCTTGATGAACTCGACGACTTGAATGCAACGTCTTTTGAAATATGTCATGAATGACCCCAAGTAATATCTTTTAAATGAGCAATTGTACAGCGGAAGACTTCTTTCATACCTGAGAATAAACATGCTTTCAAGTGTCAACCAAAAGGTTGGTGAGTTCATTAGTTTATCGTAAACAATCATTTCATAATTTTAATAGACCATAAGATTTCATATTTCTATTTCTCATAAACATGCGTCCCATACATAGAGACAAAATATCATTCATATGGATTGAACACCTGGTAACCGACATTAACAATATACATATAAGAATATCCCGATCATTCTGGGATCCTCCTTCGGACATGATATTAATTTCGAAGAACTAAAGCATCCGGTACTTTGGATGGGGCTTGTTAGGCCCGATAGATCTATCTTTAGAGTTCGCGTCAATTAGGGTGTATGTTCCCTAATTCTTAGATTACCAGACTTAATAAAAAGGGCATATTCGATTAGATAATACAACCATAGAATGTAGTTTCGATTACTTGTGTCTATTTCGTAAAGCATTTATAAAAGCAGCGCATGTATTCTCAGTCCCAAAAATGTAAAGAGTAAAAGGGAATCAAATGAAACTCACAGTATTGTATTTTGTAGCAAAAATACATATGACGACATTGAACAAGAGTAGGGTTGCCCTCGGATTCACGAACCTATATCAATTGTATATCTATTAAAACTTATATTCATAATCGAGCAAATTTATTATTATATCATAATTTATATATTATATAATTAATTTGTGTTTATATTCGAAATGGTTTAGTATTTACATAGTGTATTAATACATCCATATTTATTTATATACGTTATTGTTTAGTGTTAATTTAAAATCAATAGTTTTGTTATTTGTACTTATTTAAATAAATAATCTTTGTAGGTTTGATTTATATGGTTATAAGAAATACTAATATAATTATAATATATGTAATAAGTATCTATTTAAAAAAATAGTTTTTGGTAAATAAAATGCTGCACTAATAATTATAATGATAACTTTATTAATAATAATATTAATAATTAGTAATTTACTTAAATTATAATTTATCCATAGTTTTTAAATCCATACATTTATATATATATATATATATATATATATATATATATATATATATATATATATATATATATATATATATATATATATATATATATATATATATATATATATATATATATATATATATATTGTTATAATCTAAATGTTAATGCTAATAATAATAATGACATTGTTAAGAATGATATTTACGTTAATAATAATAATACTAAAAATTTTAAGTTTACTACTAATAATATTATTAATACTTATAATGATAATAATAATGATTATATTACATATACATATATTAATATTAATAATTTTTAACACTAATAATAACAATAATAATATTAATAATACATCGATCATCATAATAATAATAATAATAATAATAATAATAATAATAATAATAATAATAATAATAATAATAATAATAATAATAATAATAATAATAATAATAATAATAATAATAATAAGAATTAAAATAATCTAATAATAATATTAATTATAATAATTATAATTACAATAATTATACATAATAAGTACGCGTATTCTGCTGGTTTTTCCCCAATTTAGATCGAGATCAAGATTCATTTGTAGAGAGAAGAAGAGAAAGAAAAAAAAATTCATCATCACATAATCGATCAATAACTATCTTCATCATCAACAGATTAATACAGTAACATCCATCGATGAATCGCAGGTTATTGATTTGTCATTAACCTCATTCAACATCGTCATCAGTCTTCGTTATCCTCGTTGAACATCAATCTTCAATAGTCGATCGATTCGTTACTTGGTGATTTAGGTAATTTGTTTCTTTAATATTGTTTTAATTTCTTCATTTTACTAATAATTTCCTGTATTTTCTTAATTGAATCTAAAACTAACAGTAGCTGTAGGAGGGTTTTAAATGATGATGATGAATTGTGATATTTTAAAATAGGTGATGATGATGATGATTGGTTGAAAGGTTTGATTGAACAGAACCCTAAATAGAAGTAACAAACGTGCAGCAGCAATATAGGATTTGCAGGTCTGAAAATGGTTATTTTGCAGGGTGTTGTTTGAGTCGTGATATGTTCACAAGAATTTCCTCCGTATGCACAGGTATGGTCGGTATTGATTCATCAGGAGGATTAACCAATTTCTGATCAGTCAAAACAGGTATATAGCTTTATATGATAAGTTTTGATTTCTCTCACAAATACAGTTTAATTTGATGTATGTTTAACAGTTAAAGTCTATTTGATTTTGGAGTTGCTCACTGTTTTCACATGTTAAAAGGTTATGGGATTAGCTTGTAGACTAACTCATATTGATTTGATTGTGGTTTCATTGTATTGAAAATATGTGTAAGATCTCCTTTGTAGTCGATCTTTGGATCATAAATGAAGGTAATATATCATGTATTTGTATCCATTCATTTTAATTAGTTTACATGAAACCTTATATATCTATAAATCATACTTTTACTCTTTTATATCTATATATATATGTGTGTTTTGTTATATGCTTAAATCAAAGGTTTTGTTGGGTCTTACCAGAGTTGCAGCAAAAGTTGTAGTAGTAACCGATAATGGTTATGATGATGATTTGATTGCAAGCAGAAACATCATATGGCCTGCATAGCAGCAGCAGCTGGTGTAGCAGTTGTAGTGAGACATGAGATATAGTAGCCGCAGCAGCTGAAACGAGTATGTGCATTAACAGTAGGTTTCGTGGGTTTCAAAGTGGTGGTAATTAAACGGGTTTGTATTAGGTGGTGGTGGTTTGTGGCTGCTCATAGCAGCAGTTTATCACAATGGGTTTTAGAGCTAAAAGAAATCGTGCGGCAGGTATGATATAAGATTGTAACGAGCAGCAGCGAACAAGATGAGTTGCAGGTGGTTTACGAAGCAAATGGGTGGCGGTTTTGTTGAGGTTCTGATGGAAATCTAACAAAGACAGAAGTTGCGCCAGGTTGCAAGTGGAGTTTCTTGGTTGGTTTGAAAAAAAAAAGAAATAGAAGTTATCGTATGGATTTGGTGATGGTGTTTGATTTAGTATATATATAATTATATATAAAAAATGGATGATGGATTTTATTGATTTATTTATATGTATGTGTTGTCAAAAGTATCACAGGTAAAACAGGAGATCAAGGGAAAAAAAAATAAAGTTGAAATGTATGTCTAACAGAATTTGTGAATTCATGATTGTCTTAGAGTAAGTAAAAGTTTGATTCCAGACAAGAAAACAAAAATTGATACAGTATGATAGTGAACTTAAATGGATCTATAATATTAACTAAGCTCATATTTTTATATATAATATTAGTCATTAATAATTATAAATATAAGAATCAAATACTAATAATAATAATAATAAATAGATTTAATGATAATAATAATATTAAAATATTAATAATGATAAGAATAATGATAAAATTAATAAAAACAGTGATAATATGATTTTAAAATAAAATTGACAATTTTTAGTAATAATAAGAATAATAATCATAATAATAACTAAAATTAAAATTTTACTACTAGCTATAATAATGGTGATATTAACAATGATAGCAATATTATTAGAAATATTAATAATAATATAACAAATTAAATGATTCAAATTCTTTTATCTATAAATACATCTATTTATAATTAGTTGTTCGTGAATCGTCGAAGATAGTCGAAGGTCAAATACATTTATGAATAATAACTCCTAACAATTTGAGATTCGGTTTAATAGACTTTTCTTATTGTGTCGAAATCATATAAAGATTAAGTTTAAATTTGGTCGGAAATTCCCGGGTCATCACAGTACCTACCCGTTAAAGAAATTTCGTCCCGAAATTTGAGTGAGGTGGTCATGGCTAACAATAAAAATATTTTCATGACCAGTATGAGTTGATAAATAGAGTTTTCATCATTACAGAATAATACAGATAGAATAATTTGATTATTCGAAGAGCACGAATGAAACTATCATAAGAGAGGTCCCAACGGGAATCGTCCACCTCCGCCCAACAACTTGCCCAAATTTTTAGCCGTTAGTTAAAATAAAAAAAAAAATTCCAATGGCTATCCCAACGGTCACCTTTACACTATAAAAACACCAACCATATACTTCATTTTATACACTCAAACACATTTTTCTTTTATATTTCCACCTTTCTCAAAATCAAAATCAAACACTCCCAAACTGCAAAATGTTAACACTTCCTCCAATGATTGTTTCATTCGATGTTCATTACGGAGGTGATTTCCGTAATCAAATGAAGGAATATAAGTGGGGCGACAGTATTTCGTTTGAAGATATCGACATTCGTGATGTTGGTTTACAAGACTTGTTATCCTTTCTGAAGGAAAAAGTTCCGTGTGAATTCACGTCTGTGTTCTTTTATAAAGACGATTATGATGCGGATTGTAGGGCAAGTTTTCTGTGTACCGATGATCAATGGTACTTTATAAAAGATACCACTGAAGATCGCGGTAAACGCATTTCTTTGTATGCGGTTCTTGAAGATGAAGAGACGTTGGGTTATCGTTACCTCGATGAATCAGCTGAAGCAGCAGTTGAAGCATCAAGAGAATTACCGATGTCTCCAGAGTACCTCATGGATGGTGAAATGACTGGTGAACGCTACTTTGCAAATGACAATTGACGACGACGAGTAGTTTGAGTGTAATCTTTTAATTTTTAATTGTCGTGATGTTTTAATTTTTAATTATTGTAATTTCAGTGTTGTTGTCGAGTTTTATATCTCCTTTTATGTTTCGGAGCTCTTCGTCTTTTTAATCTCCTCTCGATCTCTAGTAAAACGAGTAATGGTCTAACATTTGTAAATTTGGAGTTTCGAATGAATTTAATGTTATAATCAAGAAAGAACGTAATAGCACAATTTGATTCATCAAATTACCAGAATCATTGAGAATAACGTTATCAAGAATATACTTTCTTGATATGTTCAGAAGTTAATTAGAATGAAAAAATTATGTAACATGACACATGATGGTGGTATGATCTACTGTGAACCATCATGTCCCATTAGAACTCAGCATGACTTACTGTAATATAATCACGTTGATCAAGTGTCATTATATTATACTAACTCATGCATCAGTTCCTAATATTACTTCAATAACATTCATATTTTAAGCTCGAAAGTTTACAGAATATAGAAACTAACAGTTTCTATATGATGTAACACTGATAGCACTAATAGATTAATGATTTAGATAAGAATAGTTATGAAAATATCTTCAGAAATATGGAGGATATTTATAATGAAAGATACAATGATATCTTGGAATTTCTAAGATTAGAGGATGATGAAGAGTATTGTCCGCAAGAGTCTAGAGTAAGGAGTAAGATATTCTCTAAAGACTTCAGCAGGTATTGAATCATTTGGATTCTTTGAAGTCAAACTTATTCTTTGTGATTTGTCCACGGCTTTCTTCATAGTTTCGCATAATCTGCGTTTTAGTACTAAATTTTCTATTGAATGTTTCCATTATAATGATACACAGGAAGCACGAAGAGGTATATAATTTCGGACGAGAATATTTATGAAAATATCCTCAGAAATATCGAAGATATTGATGATGATATTTTGGAATTTCTAAGTTCAACGGTTGATGGAGAAAGATTTTTCCGTAAGATTTTAACAATGACTACGGAGCAAGATATTCGTTGAAGATTTCATCGGATCCAGAATTACCTGGATTCTTTGAATATGTTGTATGGTACTTGTATTTGTCCTTGGTCTCCTTCGTGGTTAGCTCAATCCATTTTCCAATTCCAACTTTTTTGAGCTTTTCCAACATACTATTGTTTATCATCAAACTTTCGATGATTAAGGTCGTTTACGGCTGTCTATGGTTTCTGCTGCTTCATTCAGCTTTTTCAACATTCAGAGTATTGATTTGTAGACTGAGTGCTTTTCAGAATTTCATAATGAAAGATCATAATTCCAAGAGATGAATGTTATACATATAACTGTTGATGTAGATATGCTGTGAGTTTTTAAAGTACTGATTGCTGGTTCCCGGTAATCGATATGGAAATTATTGTTACAGGGTATAGATGAATACAAGATGGGGTTTCAATGAATATAATGATTTTTCGGAAAGTCCAAATTCATTGAAGTTGCTGGTAATTTTACTGCTAATGTGGTGAAATATAAACGGTTCTCCGGTAATGATGACGACAGGCAAACTTATATATCGTGGTTATAATAAGGCTAATTCGAATGAAAATTGAAGTTGATTTGTTGGAGCTATGACAAAATTGGCTAATTTGGAGAGGTGTTGTAAAGTTATTTTCGATAATGACACGCCAAAGAAGTTAGCACAGATACGTGTTAAACGTTTACACAAGTTCCGAATGTTTTCAAGTGCATAATTATATCAATCTTTTCTTCCGTAGATGAAGTGCAGTTGATTCATCCTCTCGATTGAGGTGTTTTCAAGAATCATGAAAGGTTTGAACGTAAATTAGAATTATCAAAATACAAATGGCGTTTAAGATGAAATCAAGTGGCAAACTTGAGGAAATATTTAACTGTAGTAGATGTAATTTATTTACAATCTTTTTAAGTCGAAATGTGTTGTATTTAATATTTCCTACTCTTTTATTACTTTTTAATTGTCCATGATAGTAGTCCAATAATCTAATAGTTCAATAGTTCTACCAAAACTAGTATATTTTAAGGAAGCAGTTAGCTAGGAACAGTTAGCTAGGATTTGGTTAATATAGTTTTAAAGTTTTACGTAGTTAATTAATTGATTACTAATAAATTTTATTTGTGTTCATTATTTTCTTCATTATGCCACTTGTCAAATCTTGATTTGGATTCTGATCCGTCAAAATCCGAATATAAAATTGGACTTGGATGAAAATAGTTGTTCTTTAGTGAATGGATACGTATATGTGTGAATTTGAGCAGTGTTGTTAATGACTGCTAAATCTGATTTGAAGAATGTACAGCGTAACTTATTAATGTGAAATATAAATATTCCACGGGTATTACCTACCCGTTAAAATATTTTCACCATTAACAGTTTGTACGAAGAAATTTTTAATCACAATCTTTATGAAAATATATATACATATATATTTTCTTCAGATGTAATTATGGATTTAATGAGTCAATGTTGAAATGTCCCGTTCTTATTGATTAAAAACGTTCCATATTAATTGATTTCGTTGCGAGGTTTTGACCTCTATATGAGACGTTTTTCAAAGACTGCATTCATTTTTAAAACAAACCATAACCTTTATTTCATAAATAAAGGTTTAAAAAGCTTTACGTAGATTATCAAATAATGATAATCTAAAATATCCTGTTTACACACGACCATTACATAATGGTTTACAATACAAATATGTTACATCGAAATTAGTTTCTTGAATGCAGTTTTTACACAATATCATACAAACATGGACTCCAAATCTTGTCCTTATTTTAGTATGCAACAGCGGAAGCTCTTAATATTCACCTGAGAATAAACATGCTTTAAACGTCAACAAAAATGTTGGTGAGTTATAGGTTTAACCTATATATATCAAATCGTAACAATAGACCACAAGATTTCATATTTCAATACACATCCCATACATAGAGATAAAAATCATTCATATGGTGAACACCTGGTAACCAACATTAACAAGATGCATATATACGAATATCCCCATCATTCCGGGATCCTCCTTCGGACATGATATAAATTTTGAAGTACTAAAGCATCCGGTACTTTGGATGGGGCTTGTTGGGCCCGATAGATCTATCTTTAGGATTCGCGTCAATTAGGGTGTCTGTTCCCTAATTCTTAGATTACCAAACTTAATAAAAAGGGGCATATTCGATTTCGATAATTCAACCATAGAATGTAGTTTCACGTACTTGTGTCTATTTTGTTAATAATTTATAAAACCTTCATGTATTCTCATCCCAAAAATATTAGATTTTAAAAGTGGGACTATAACTCACTTTCACAGATTTTTACTTCGTCGAGAAGTAAGACTTGGCCACTGTTGATTCACGAACCTATAACAATATATACATATATATTAAAGTATGTTCAAAATATATTTACAACACTTTTAATATATTTTGATGTTTTAAGTTTATTAAGTCAGCTGTCCTCGTTAGTAACCTACAACTAGTTGTCCAGAGTTAGATGTACAGAAATAAATCGATAAATATTATCTTGAATCAATCCACGACCCAGTGTATACGTATCTCAGTATTGATCACAACTCAAACTATATATATTTTGGAATCAACCTCAACCCTGTATAGCTAACTCCAACATTCACATATAGAGTGTCTATGGTTGTTCCAAAATATATATAGATGTGTCGACATGATAGGTCGAAACATTGTATACGTGTCTATGGTATCTCAAGATTACATAATATACAATACAAGTTGATTAAGTTATGGTTGGAATAGATTTGTTACCAATTTTCACGTAGCTAAAATGAGAAAAATTATCCAATCTTGTTTTACCCATAACTTCTTCATTTTAAATCCGTTTTGAGTGAATCAAATTGCTATGATTTCATATTGAACTATATTTTATGAATCTAAACAGAAAAAGTATAGGTTTTTAGTCAGAAAAATAAGTTACAAGTCATTTTTGTAAAGGTAGTCATTTCAGTCAAAAGAACGACGTCTAGATGACCATTTTAGAAAACATACTTCCACTTTGAGTTTAACCATAATTTTTGGATATAGTTTCATGTTCATAATAAAAATCATTTTCTCAGAATAAAAACTTTTAAATCAAAGTTTATCATAGTTTTTAATTAACTAACCCAAAACAGCCCGCGGTGTTACTACGACGGCGTAAATCCGGTTTTACGGTGTTTTTCGTGTTTTCGGGTTTTAAATCATTAAGTTAGCATATCATATAGATATAGAACATGTGTTTAGTTAATTTTAAAAGTCAAGTTAGAAGGATTAACTTTTGTTTGCGAATAAGTTTAGAATTAACTAAACTATGTTCTAGTGATTACGAGTTTAAACCTTCGAATAAGATAGTTTTATATATATGAATCGAATGATGTTTTGAATATCATTATTACCTCAAGTTTAGTAGGTAAACCTACTGGAAGTGACAAGAAATGATCTAGCTTCAAAGGATCTTGGATGGCATGAAAGTTCTTGAAGTAGGATCATGACACAAAAACAAGTTCAAGTAAGATTTTTACTCGAATTAAGATAGTTTATAGTTATAGAAATTGAATCAAAGTTTGAATATGAATATTAACTTGAATAAGAAAGATAACCTACTGTATATAACAAAGGTTTCTTGATCTTAGATGATTACTTGGAATGGATTAGAAAGCTTGGAAGTAAATTAGTAAACTCGAAGGGATTTTTGAAGTGTTCTTGAAGTGTTCTTCCTATGATGATTATAGCTTGATTCTTGAAGTGATTTTTGATGAAGATGGTGATTAACTACTGGAAAAATACGTTCATAATAGTGTGTGTGTGTGTTGAGAGAGAATTTGAAAGAGAATTGGAAGTGAAATGGAGTGAATGATGAGTGGTAATTGGTGAGTGGTGAGTGGGGTTAAAAGGAGTTCTAGTTAGTTGACTAGCTCATGGTAGAAGTTAAAATTGATTAGTCATACATGACATAATCAAGAGTGGAATCCCATGCTAGTTCCTATTGGTATATACTCATAGTAAGTACGTTTTGAAGCGTGTATAATACGGGTAAGAATACGACTAGAATTCTTGATGAAAGAAAAGAATGGGAAAGTAACTGTAACCATTTTCGTTAAGTATGAGTGTTTTGATATATGTCTTGAAGTCTTCCAAAAGTATTTTAATACATCTAAATACACTACATGTATATACATTTTAACTGAGTCGTTAAGTCATCGTTAGTCGTTACATGTAAGTGTTGTTTTGAAACCTTTAAGTTAACGATCTCAATTAATGTTGTTAACCCATTGTTTATTATATCTAATGAGATGTTAAATTATTATATTATCATGATATTATTATATATTAATATATCTTAATATGATATATATACATTTAAATGTCGTTAAAACGATAATCGTTACATATATGTCTCGTTTCGAAATCCTTAAGTTAGTAGTCTTGTTTATATGTATATAACTCATTGTTAATATACTTATGGAGATACTTAATTATCATAATCTCATGTTAACCATATGTATATCCATATATATATCGTCATGTCGTTTTTACAAGTTTTAACGTTCGTGAATCGCCCGTCAACTTGGGTGGTCAATTGTCTATATGAAACATATTTCAATTAATCAAGTCTTAACAAGTTTGATTGCTTAACATGTTGGAAACATTTAATCATGTAAATATCAATCTCAATTAATATATATATAAACATGGAAAATTTCGGGTCACTACAGTACCTACCCGTTAAATAAATTTCGTCCCGAAATTTTAAGGTGTTGAAGGTGTTGACGAATCTTCTGGAAATAGATGCGGGTATTTCTTCTTCATCTGATCTTCACGCTCCCAGGTGAACTCGGGTCCTCTACGAGCATTCCATCGAACCTTAACAATTGGTATCTTGTTTTCCTTAAGTCTTTTAACCTCACGATCCATTATTTCGACGGGTTCTTCGATGAATTGGAGTTTTTCGTTGATTTGGATTTCATCTAACAGAATAGTGAGATCTTCTTTAGTAAAACATTTCTTCAAATTCAATACGTGGAAAGTGTTATGTACAGCCGCGAGTTGTTGAGGTAACTCAAGTCGGTAAGCTACTGGTCCGACACGATCAATAATCTTGAATGGTCCAATATACCTTGGATTTAATTTCCCTCATTTACCAAATCGAACAACGCCTTTCCAAGGTGCAACTTTAAGCATGACCATCTCTCCAATTTCAAATTCTATATTTTTTCTTTTAATGTCAGCGTAGCTCTTTTGTCGACTTTGGGCAGTTTTCAACCATTGTTGAATTTGGATGATCTTCTCAGTAGTTTCTTGTATAATCTCCGGACCCGTAATCTGTCTATCCCCCACTTCACTCTAACAAATCGGAGACCTGCACTTTCTACCATAAAGTGCTTCAAACGGCGCCATCTCAATGCTTGAATGGTAGCTGTTGTTGTAGGAAAATTCTGCTAACGGTAGATGTCGATCCCAACTGTTTCCGAAAACAATAACACATGCTCGTAGCATGTCTTCAAGCGTTTGTATTGTCCTTTCGTTCTGCCCATCAGTTTGTGGATGATAGGCAGTACTCATGTCTAGAAGAGTTCCTAATGCTTGCTGTAATGTCTGCCAGAATCTTGAAATAAATCTGCCATCCCTATCAGAGATAATAGAGATTGGTATTCCATGTCTGGAGATGACTTCCTTCAAATACAGTCGTGCTAACTTCTCCATCTTGTCATCTTCTCTTATTGGCAGGAAGTGTGCTGATTTGGTGAGACGATCAACTATTACCCAAATAGTATCAAAACCACTTGCAGTCCTTGGCAATTTAGTGATGAAATCCATGGTAATGTTTTCCCATTTCCATTCTGGGATTTCGGGTTGTTGAAGTAGACCTGATGGTTTCTGATGCTCAGCTTTGACCTTAGAACACGTCAAACATTCTCCTACGTATTTAGCAACATCGGCTTTCATACCCGGCCACCAAAAATGTTTCTTGAGATCCTTGTACATCTTCCCCGTTCCAGGATGTATTGAGTATCTGGTTTTATGAGCTTCTCTAAGTACCATTTCTCTCATATCTCCAAATTTTGGTACCCAAATCCTTTCAGCCCTATACCGGGTTCCGTCTTCCCGAATATTAAGATGCTGCTCTGATCCTTTGGGTATTTCATCCTTTAAATTTCCTTCTTTTAAAACTCCTTGTTGCGCCTCCTTTATTTGAGTAGTAAGGTTATTATGAATCATTATATTCATAGATTTTACTCGAATGGGTTCTCTGTCCTTTCTGCTCAAGGCATCGGCTACCACATTTGCCTTCCCCGGGTGGTAACGAATCTCAAAGTCGTAATCATTCAATAATTCAATCCACCTACGCTGCCTCATATTCAGTTGTTTCTGATTAAATATGTGTTGAAGACTTTTGTGGTCGGTATATATAATACTTTTGACCCCATATAAGTAGTGCCTCCAAGTCTTTAATGCAAAAACAACCGCGCCTAATTCCAAATCATGCGTCGTATAATTTTGTTCGTGAATCTTCAATTGTCTAGACGCATAAGCAATCACCTTCGTTCGTTGCATTAATACACAACCGAGACCTTGCTTTGATGCGTCACAATAAATCACAAAATCATCATTCCCTTCAGGCAATGACAATATAGGTGCCGTAGTTAGCTTTTTCTTCAATAACTGAAACGCTTTCTCTTATTCATCATTCCATTCAAATTTCTTCCCTTTATGCGTTAATGCAGTCAAGGGTTTTGCTATTCTGGAAAAGTCTTGGATGAACCTTCTGTAGTAACCAGCTAGTCCTAAAAATTGGCGTATGTGTTTAAGAGTTTTCGGGATTTCCCACTTTTCAACAGTTTCTATCTTTGCCGGATCCACCTTAATACCTTCTTTGTTCACTATGTGACCGAGGAATTGAACTTCTTCCAACCAAAATGCACACTTTGAAAACTTAGCGTACAATTCTTCCTTCCTCAATACTTCTAACACCTTTCTCAAATGTTCACCGTGTTCTTGGTCATTCTTTGAGTAAATAAGTATGTCATCAATGAAAACAATGACAAACTTGTCAAGGTATGGTCCACACACTCGGTTCATAAGGTCCATGAACACAGCTGGTGCATTAGTTAAACCAAACGGCATGACCATAAACTCGTAATGACCGTAACGTGTTCTGAAAGCAGTCTTTGGAATATCATCTTCTTTCACCCGCATTTGATGATACCTGGAACGTAAGTCAACCTTTGAATAAACAGACGAGCCTTATAGTTGATCAAATAAGTCGTCGATTCTCGGTAGTGGGTAGCGGTTCTTGATGGTAAGTTTGTTCAACTCTCGGTAGTCGATACACAACCTGAATGTACCATCTTTCTTCTTGACAAACAAAACAGGAGCTCCCCACGGTGATGTGCTTGGTCGAATGAAACCATGCTCTAAAAGTTCTTGTAATTGGCTTTGCAGTTCTTTCATCTCGCTGAGTGCGAGTCTGTAAGGAGCACGAGCTATTGGTGCAGCTCCTGGTACAAGATCTATTTGAAATTCAACGGATCGATGTGGGGGTAATCCCGGTAATTCTTTCGGAAATACATCGGGAAATTCTTTTGCGACGGGAACATCATTGATGCTCTTTTCTTCAGTTTGTACTTTCTCAACGTGTGCTAGAACAGCATAGCAACCTTTTCTTATTAGTTTTTGTGCCTTCAAATTACTAATAAGATGTAGCTTCGTGTTGCCCTTTTCTCCGTACACCATTAAAGGTTTTCCTTTTTCTCGTATAATGCGAATTGCATTTTTGTAACAAACGATCTCTGCTTTCACTTCTTTCAACCATTCCATACCGATTATCACATCAAAACTCCCTAACTGTACTGGTATCAAATCAATCTTAAATGTTTCGCTAACCAGTTTAATTTCTCGATTCCGACATATATTATCTGCTGAAATTAATTTACCATTTGCTAATTCGAGTAAAAATTTACTATCCAAAGGCGTCAATGGACAACTTAATTTAGCACAAAAATCTCTACTCATATAGCTTCTATCCGCACCCGAATCAAATAAAACGTAAGCAGATTTATTGTCAATAAGAAACGTACCCGTAACAAGCTCCGGGTCTTCCTGTGCCTCTGCCGCATTAATATTGAAAACTCTTCCGTGGCCTTGTCCATTCGTGTTCTCCTGGTTCGGGCAATTTCTAATAATGTGGCCCGGTTTTCCACATTTATAACAAACTACATTGGCATAACTTGCTCCGACACTACTTGCTCCACCATTACTCGTTCCGACACCATTTGTTCCTTTAGTTCTATTAACCCCTGGTCCGTAGACCTCACACTTCACCGCGCTATGACCATTTCTTTTACACTTGTTGCAAAATTTGGTGCAGAACCCCGAGTGATACTTTTCACACCTTTGGCATAGCTGATTCTGATTGTTGTTGTTGTTGTTGCGGTTATTATTGTTGTTGGGATGATTGTTGTAGTTGCTGTTATTGTTGTTGTTGTTGTTGTTGTTGTTGTTGTTGGGCCGTTTGTTGTAGTTGCGATTGATGTTGCGATTGTTGGGATAATTGTTGCGATTATTGTTGTAATTGCTGTTGTTGTTGTATTGGTGATTCTTATCACCGTTTTCCTCCCACTTTCTTTTGACTTGCTTCACATTGGCCTCTTCAGCAGTTTGTTCTTTAATTCTTTCTTCAATCTGGTTCACTAGTTTGTGAGCCATTCTACATGCCTGTTGTATGGAGGCGGGCTCGTGTGAACTTATATCTTCTTGGATTCTTTCCGGTAATCCTTTCACAAACGTATCGATCTTCTCTTCCTCATCTTCGAATGCTCCCGAACACAATAGGCACAATTCTGTGAATCGTCTTTCGTACGTGGTAATATCAAATCCTTGGGTTCGTAACCCTCTAAGTTCTGTCTTGAGATTATTGACCTCGGTTCTGGGACGGTACTTCTCGTTCATCAAGTGCTTGAATGCTGACCATGGTAGTACGTACGCATCGTCTTGTCCCACTTGCTCTAGATAGGTATTCCACCATGTTAACGCAGAACCTGTGAAGGTATGCGTAGCGTACTTTACTTTGTCCTCTTCAGTACACTTACTTATGGCAAACACCGATTCGACCTTCTCGGTCCACCGTTTCAATCCGATCGGTCCTTCGGTTCCATCAAATTCCAAAAGTTTGCAGGCAGTGAATTCTTTGTAGGTGCATCCTACACGATTTCCTGTACTGCTAGATCCAAGGTTATTGTTGGTATGTAGCGCAGCCTGTACTGCGGCTATGTTTGAAGCTAGAAAAGTACGGAATTCCTCTTCATTCATATTCACGGTGTGTCGAGTAGTCGGTGCCATTTCCTTCAAAATAGTCAAATGGAACAAGTTAATCATACAGAATATTAAGAGTAGTTAATAGTATTTCGTAGCATAATATGAACTCATTTATAAAAGCTTTTTCTTCATATTAGCGTTTTATAAGTTTAAATTCGGGTAGTACCTACCCGTTAAGTTCATACTTAGTAGCTAATATACAATTCAACTACTACAATTCTATATGAAAAACTGATTATAATAATATTTCGCGTTCAAACTTTTATACAATATTTTACAAACTTACAATACCGCTTATTTTACATAAAGCATGAAATATAGCACACAATAACTTTGATACAAGATAGTTGTGAAGATAATTCTAGCTAGTACACAAGTCGTTCAGCAAAGGCAATAAAGACACGTAATTCATACGTCCAGAAACAAGTCATGCATTCTGGTTTTACTAGGACTACTTCCCATCCTTGGTCTTGTGGAACATAACCGTTATGGCCATTGATAAGACAGCGTGTTGTAACGTCGTCAAAGGTACGAGGGTTACGTAATGTCCAACAGTCCTGTAACAATCTAAAAACCTCATTTCTTACCCCAATTACCGACTCCGTCACTTGTGGGAACGTTTTGTTTAATAGTTGTAGGCCGATGTTCTTGTTCTCACTTTGGTGAGAAGCGAATATTACTAATCCGTAAGCATAACATGCTTCTTTATGTTGCATGTTAGCCGCTTTTTCTAAATCACGAAGTCCAATATTCGGATATATTGAGTCAAAATAATTTCTTAACCCATTGCGTAAAATAGCATTTGGGTTCCCCGCAATATATGCGTCAAAGTAAACACATCGTAACTTATGGATTTCCCAATGTGATAACCCCCATCTTTCGAACGAAAGCCTTTTATAAACCAAGGCATTCTTGGAACGTTCTTCGAATGTCTTACAAACTGATCTCGCCTTAAATAGTTGTGCCGAAGAATTCTGACCGACTCTAGACAAGATTTCATCAATCATGTCTCCGGGTAGGTCTCTTAAAATATTGGGTTGTCTATCCATTTTGTGTTTTTATACTGTAAAATAGACAAGAGTTAGATTCATAAAAAAAATACTTATTAATACAAGCAATTTTTTACATATATCAAAAAGCATAAGCACACTATATTACATATATTACACCACACGAATACAACTATCTTATTCCGACTCGCTTGTTTCTTCTTCTTCAGTTTTGGTTCGTTTTGCCAAGTTTCTAGGGATATATGATGTTCCCCTAATACGAGCCGTCGTTTTCCACATTGGTTTAGAAAAACCTGGTGGTTTAGAGGTTCCCAGGTCATTGTTACAACTTAAGGACTTCGGGGGTTGACGATACATATAAAGTTCATCGGGGTTGGAATTAGATTTCTCTATTTTTATGCCCTTTCCCTTATTATTTTCTTTTACCTTTTTAAATTCAGTTGGGGTAATTTCTATAACATCATCGGAATTCTCGTCAGAATCCGATTCATCGGAGAATTGGTAATCCTCCCAATATTTTGCTTCCTTAGCGGAAACACCATTGACCATAATTAACCTTGGTCGGTTGGTTGAGGATTTTCTTTTACTTAACCATTTTATTATTTCCCCCACCGGTTCTATTTCTTCATCCGGTTCCGATTCTTCTTCCGGTTCCGATTCTTCTTCTGGTTCCGACTCTTCTTCCGGTTCCTCTTCGGGAACTTGTGAATCAGTCCACGAATCATTCCAATTTACATTTGACTCTTCATTATTATTAGGTGATTCAATGGGACTTTTTCTAGAGGTAGACATCTATCACATAATATCAAACGCGTTAAGAGATTAATATATCACATAATATTCACATGTTAAAAATATATAGTTTCCAACAAAATTTGTTAAGCAATCATTTTTCAAGTAACACGGTCGAAGTCCAGACTCACTAATGCATCCTAACAAACTCGATAAGACACACTAATGCAAAATTCTGGTTCTCTAAGACCAACGCTCGGATACCAACTGAAATGTCCCGTTCTTATTGATTAAAAACGTTCCATATTAATTGATTTCGTTGCGAGGTTTTGACCTCTATATGAGACGTTTTTCAAAGACTGCATTCATTTTTAAAACAAACCATAACCTTTATTTTATAAATAAAGGTTTAAAAAGCTTTACGTAGATTATCAAATAATGATAATCTAAAATATCCTGTTTACACACGACCATTACATAATGGTTTACAATACAAATATGTTACATCGAAATCAGTTTCTTGAATGCAGTTTTTACACAATATCATACAAACATGGACTCCAAATCTTGTCCTTATTTTAGTATGCAACAGCGGAAGCTCTTAATATTCACCTGAGAATAAACATGCTTTAAACGTCAACAAAAATGTTGGTGAGTTATAGGTTTAACCTATATATATCAAATCGTAACAATAGACCACAAGATTCCATATTTCAATACACATCCCATACATAGAGATAAAAATCATTCATATGGTGAACACCTGGTAACCGACATTAACAAGATGCATATATAAGAATATCCCCATCATTCCGGGATACTCCTTCGGACATGATATAAATTTCGAAGTACTAAAGCATCCGGTACTTTGGATGGGGCTTGTTGGGCCCGATAGACCTATCTTTAGGATTCGCGTCAATTAGGGTGTCTGTTCCCTAATTCTTAGATTACCAGACTTAATAAAAAGGGGCATATTCGATTTCGATAATTCAACCATAGAATGTAGTTTCACGTACTTGTGTCTATTTTGTAAATCATTTATAAAACCTTCATGTATTCTCATCCCAAAAATATTAGATTTTAAAAGTGGGACTATAACTCACTTTCACAGATTTTTACTTCGTCGAGAAGTAAGACTTGGCCACTGTTGATTCACGAACCTATAACAATATTTACATATATATTAAAGTATGTTCAAAATATATTTACAACACTTTTAATATATTTTGATGTTTTAAGTTTATTAAGTCAGCTGTCCTCGTTAGTAACCTACAACTAGTTGTCCACAGTTAGATGTACAGAAATAAATCGATAAATATTATCTTGAATCAATCCACGACCCAGTGTATATGTATCTCAGTATTGATCACAACTCAAACTATATATATTTTGGAATCAACCTCAACCCTGTATAGCTAACTCCAACATTCACATATAGAGTGTCTATGGTTGTTCCGAAATATATATAGATGTATCGACATGATAGGTCGAAACATTGTATACGTGTCTATGGTATCTCAAGATTACATAATATACAATACAAGTTGATTAAGTTATGGTTGGAATAGATTTGTTACCAATTTTCACGTAGCTAAAATGTGAAAAATTATCCAATCTTGTTTTACCCATAACTTCTTCATTTTAAATCCGTTTTGAGTGAATCAAATTGCTATGGTTTCATATTGAACTATATTTTATGAATATAAATAGAAAAAGTATAGGTTTTTAGTCGGAAAAATAAGTTACAAGTCGTTTTTGTAAAGGTAGTCATTTCAGTCGAAAGAACGACGTCTAGATGACCATTTTAGAAAACATACTTCCACTTTGAGTTTAACCATAATTTTTGGATATAGTTTCATGTTCATAATAAAAATCATTTTCTCAGAATAAAAACTTTTAAATCAAAGTTTATCATAGTTTTTAATTAACTAACCCAAAACAGCCCGCGGTGTTACTACGACGGCGTAAATCCGGTTTTACGGTGTTTTTCGTGTTTCCAGGTTTTAAATCATTAAGTTAGCATATCATATAGATATAGAATATGTGTTTAGTTAATTTTAAAAGTCAAGTTAGAAGGATTAACTTTTGTTTGCGAACAAGTTTAGAATTAACTAAACTATGTTCTAGTGATTACGAGTTTAAACCTTCGAATAAGATAGTTTTATATATATGAATCGAATGATGTTATGAACATCATTACTACCTCAAGTTTAGTAGGCAAACCTACTGGAAGTGACAAGAAATGATCTAGCTTCAAAGGATCTTGGATGGCTTGAAAGTTCTTGAAGTAGGATCATGACACAAAAACAAGTTCAAGTAAGATTTTTACTCGAATTAAGATAGTTTATAGTTATAGAAATTGAATCAAAGTTTGAATATGAATATTACCTTGAATAAGAAAGATAACCTACTGTATATAACAAAGGTTTCTTGATCTTAGATGATTACTTGGAATGGATTAGAAAGCTTGGAAGTAAATTAGTAAACTCGAAGGGATTTTTGAAGTGTTCTTGAAGTGTTCTTCCTATGATGATTATAGCTTGATTCTTGAAGTGATTTTTGATGAAGATGGTGATTAACTACTGAAAAATACGTTCATAATAGTGTGTGTGTGTGTGTGTTGAGAGAGAATTAGAAAGAGAATTGGAAGTGAAATGGAGTGAATGATGAGTGGTAATTGGTGAGTGGTGAGTGGGGTTAAAAGGAGTTCTAGTTAGTTGACTAGCTCATGGTAGAAGTTAAAATTGATTAGTCATACATGACATAATCAAGAGTGGAATCCCATGCTAGTTCCTATTGGTATATACCCATAGTAAGTACGTTTTGAAGCTGTGTATAATACGGGTAAGAATACGACTAGAATTCTTGATGAAAGAAAAGAATGGGAAAGTAACTGTAACCATTTTCGTTAAGTATGAGTGTTTTGATATATGTCTTGAAGTCTTCCAAAGGTATTTTAATACATCTAAATACACTACATGTATATACATTTTAACTGAGTCGTTAAGTCATCGTTAGTCGTTACATGTAAGTGTTGTTTTGAAACCTTTAAGTTAACGATCTCAATTAATGTTGTTAACCCATTGTTTATTATATCTAATGAGATGTTAAATTATTATATTATCATGATATTATGATATATTAATATATCTTAATATGATATATATACATTTAAATGTCGTTACAACGATAATCGTTACATATATGTCTCGTTTCGAAATCCTTAAGTTAGTAGTCTTGTTTATATGTATATAACTCATTGTTAATATACTTATGGAGATACTTACTTATCATAATCTCATGTTAACCATATGTATATCCATATATATATCGTCATGTCGTTTTTACAAGTTTTAACGTTCGTGAATCGCGGTCAACTTGGGTGGTCAATTGTCTATATGAAACATATTTCAATTAATCAAGTCTTAACAAGTTTGATTGCTTAACATGTTGGAAACATTTAATCATTTAAATATCAATCTCAATTAATATATATAAACATGGAAAAGTTCGGGTCACTACAAATGTGATATTAAACTCATTTGGTTTACCATTAGAACTAGAATACATAATCTCTAAAACATTTAGAGATTACTTAATCGTCATGAAGAAAGAAGATAATCGATATGGAACGTTACGTAGAACGATGATTATACTGGAGGTACATAATGAGATGTTGAGGCATGGATTGTTGATGGTAATGGTGCTGTTACTGATGGTACTGTTGGTGCCGATGATGTTGCTGAAGCTGGTACATTTTGTACCATATTCTCCAGATTGATTACTCGAGCGCGAAGTTCGTTGACTTCTCCTATTATTTCAAGATGATTGTCGGTCGGAACAAGTAGATGAATAAGGTTCAGAATTGTGGATAGAATATAATCTTGTCGAGTTACTCTGGAAATAAGACTGAAAATGGTGTCTCAAACAAGTTCGCCGGTAAACGCTTCAGGTTCAGTGTCAAGAGGTGAATTCGGTTGGTGGGAGGGATTGCCTTCTGCGCGTTTCCATTAATTAAGTCGACTATGAATGCATCAGATGAATTGGGGATGGCTGATTGATTGATTCATTCTGGTGACATTGCTTCCGGAGCTTAGGTGAATATCCATGTCGGAATAGCTGTCGGAATAACTATCGGAATAGTTATCGAAATCTGAGGGACTCGAACTGGTTGAGGGATTCATCTTGTACAATCTGATGAAGGATTTTCGATAAGAAGTGGATTATAGGATGTAAATTAGTACCCTGAAATACATGATTTACATTTACATATACATATATAATACTAAAATCCCATAAGTTATGGTGGAATTTACGGAATTTACGGAATATGTCAGACAAAGTTACAGTAACAGATACGCTAAGATATGAAGTAGCAGATACGCTAAGATATGAATTTTGTCTTTACACTATTCATGCAATCAATGCAGTAAAACGTGTCTAGACTAAGAATGATAAACAAGTGATTCTCTAAGAATGATAAGCAGGTAATTTTTCGACACGAAATGATAAACAAAACTTTTGACATGCAGACCAGATTCAAGTCCAGACTCTTTAAAGTAACCTAACAACTATTAAGTCGAAGTCCAGACTCACTTATGTATCCTAACAACTCCTAGTTAGACACACTAATGCAAGACCTGGTTCGCTACGACCACCGCTCTGATACCAACTGAAATACAGTTGGGGACAACCACCATCCCACCCAGTGCCTTCCCAGCTAACCGCCTGGTGACCACTGAGTGTACCTCAGATACTGATTTTAGGGCCTGCCTCTCGGCTACTGCCAACCCTCGTAAGGGATCGCAAGGAGTAAGAGCCAATGCTTCGTCACAGGTAACACTGTGAGAACCTCCTTTACGACTAACCCGCCACACATGGACGGCGTTATACCAGCTCTGATACCAACTGAAAGGACCCGTCCTAATCCATCCGGACAAAGTCCATATCGATTACAACCGATTCCCAATAGTTGGTTACATCGCGAGGTACTTGACCTCTATATGATACATTTTACAAACATTGCATTCATTTTTAAAAGACAAACTTGCTTTATATCGAAAATTCATGACATGCAAATCATTTCATAATATATTCAATTATAATTGACTAAATAATAATCTTGATGAACTCGACGACTTGAATGCAACCTCTTTTGAAATATGTCATAAATGACCCCAAGTAATATCTTTTAAATGAGCAATTGTACAGCGGAAGACTTCTTTCATACCTGAGAATAAACATGCTTTCAAGTGTCAACTAAAAGGTTGGTGAGTTCATTAGTTTATCGTAAACAATCATTTCATAATTTTAATAGACCACAAGATTTCATATTTCTATTTCTCATAAACATGCGTCCCATACATAGAGACAAAATATCATTCATATGGATTGAACACCTGGTAACCGACATTAACAATATACATATAAGAATATCCCCATCATTCCGGGATCCTCCTTCGGACATGATATTAATTTCAAAGTACTAAAGCATCCGGTACTTTGGATGGGGCTTGTTGGGCCCGATAGATCTATCTTTAGAGTTCGCGTCAATTAGGGTGTCTGTTCCCTAATTCTTAGATTACCAGACTTAATAAAAAGTTCATATTCGATTAGATAATCCAACCATAGAATGTAGTTTCGATTACTTGTGTCTATTTCGTAAAGCATTTATAAAAGCAGCGCATGTATTCTCAGTCCCAAAAATGTAAAGAGTAAAAGGGAATCAAATGAAACTCACAGTATTGTATTTTGTAGCAAAAATACATATGACGACATTGAACAAGAGTAGGGTTGCCCTCGAATTCACGAACCTATATCAATTGTATATCTATTAAAACGTATATTCATAATCGAGCAAATTTATTATTATATCATAATTTATATATTATATAATTAATTTGTGTTTATATTCGAAATGGTTTAGTATTTACATAGTGTATTAATACATCCATATTTATTTATATACGTTATTGTTTAGTGTTAATTTAAAATCAATAGTTTTGTTATTTGTACTTATTTAAATAAATAATCTTTGTAGGTTTGATTTATATGGTTATAAGAAATACTAATATAATTATAATATATGTAATAAGTATCTATTTAAAAAAATAGTTTTTGGTAAATAAAATGCTGCACTAATAATTATAATGATAACTTTATTAATAATAATATTAATAATTAGTAATTTACTTAAATTATAATTTATCCATAGTTTTTAAATCCATACATTTATATATATATATATATATATATATATATATATATATATATATATATATATATATATATATATATATATATTTTTTTTTTTTTGTTATAATCTAAATGTTAATGCTAATAATAATAATGACATTGTTAAGAATGATATTTACGTTAATAATAATAATACTAAAAATTTTAAGTTTACTACTAATAATATTATTAATACTTATAATGATAATAATAATGATTATATTACATATACATATATTAATATTAATAATTTTTAACACTAATAATAACAATAATAATATTAATAATACATCGATCATAATAATAATAATAATAATAATAATAATAATAATAATAATAATAATAATAATAATAATAATAATAATAATAATAATAATTAAAATAATCTAATAATAATATTAATTATAATAATTATAATTACAATAATTATACATAATAAGTACGCGTATTCTGCTGGTTTTTCCCCAATTCAGATCGAGATCAAGACTCATTTGTAGAAAGAAGAAGAGAAAGAAAAAAAAATTCATCATCACATAATCGATCAATAACTATCTTCATCATCAACAGATTAATACAGTAACATCCATCGATGAATCGCAGGTTATTGATTTGTCATTAACCTCGTTCAACATCGTCATCAGTCTTCGTTATCCTCGTTGAACATCAATCTTCAATAGTCGATCGATTCGTTACTTGGTGATTTAGGTAATTTGTTTCTTTAATATTGTTTTAATTTCTTCATTTTACTAATAATTTCCTGTATTTTCTTAATTGAATCTAAAACTAACAGTAGCTGTAGGAGGGTTTTAAATGATGATGATGAATTGTGATATTTTAAAATAGGTGATGATGATGATGATGATGATGATTGGTTGAAAGGTTTGATTGAACAGAACCCTAAATAGAAGTAACAAACGTGCAGCAGCAATATAGGATTTGCAGGTCTGAAAATGGTTATTTTGCAGGGTGTTGTTTGAGTCGTGATATGTTCACAAGAATTTCCTCCGTATGCACAGGTATGGTCAGTATTGATTCATCAGGAGGATTAACCAATTTCTGATCAGTCAAAACAGGTATATAGCTTTATATGATAAGTTTTGATTTCTCTCACAAATACAGTTTAATTTGATGTATGTTTAACAGTTAAAGTCTATTTGATTTTGGAGTTGCTCACTGTTTTCACATGTTAAAAGGTTATGGGATTAGCTTGTAGACTAACTCATATTGATTTGATTGTGGTTTCATTGTATTGAGAATATGTGTAAGATCTCCTTTGTAGTCGATCTTTGGATCATAGATGAAGGTAATATATCATGTATTTGTATCCATTCATTTTAATTAGTTTACATGAAACCTTATATATCTATAAATCATACTTTTACTCTTTTATATCTATATATATATGTGTGTTTTGTTATATGCTTAAATCAAAGGTTTTGTTGGGTCTTACCAGAGTTGCAGCAAAAGTTGTAGTAGTAACCGATAATGGTTATGATTATGATTCGATTGCAAGCAGAAACATCATATGGCCTGCATAGCAGCAGCAGCTGGTGTAGCAGTTGTAGTGAGACATGAGATATAGTAGCCGCAGCAGCTGAAACGAGTATGTGCATTAACAGTAGGTTTCGTGGGTTTCAAAGTGGTGGTAATTAAACGGGTTTGAATTAGGTGGTGGTGGCTTGTGGCTGCTCATAGCAGCAGTTTATCACAATGGGTTTAGAGCTAAAAGAAATCGTGCGGCAGGTATGATATAAGATTGTAACGAGCAGCAGCGAAGAAGATGAGTTGCAGGTGGTTTACGAAGCAAATGGGTGGCGGTTTTGTTGAGGTTCTGATGGAAATCTAACAAAGACAGAAGTTGCGCCAGGTTGCAAGTGGAGTTTCTTGGTTGGTTTGAAAAAAAAAAGAAATAGAAGTTATCGTATGGATTTGGTGATGGTGTTTGATTTAGTATATATATAATTATATAAAAAAATGGATGATGGATTTTATTGATTTATTTATATGTATGTGTTGTCAAAAGTATCACAGGTCAAACAGGAGATCAAGGGGAAAAAAAAATAAAGTTGAAATGTATGTCTAACAGAATTTGTGAATTCATGATTGTCTTAGAGTAAGTAAAAGTTTGATTCCAGACAAGAAAATAAAAATTGATACAGTATGATAGTGAACTTAAATGGATCTATAATATTAACTAAGCTCATATTTTTATATATAATATTAGTCATTAATAATTATAAATATAATAATCAAATACTAATAATAATAATAAATAGAATTAATGATAATAATAATATTAAAATATTAATAATAATAAGAATAATGATAAAATTAATAAAAACAGTGATAATATGATTTTAAAATAAAATTGACAATGTTTAGTAATAATAAGAATAATAATCATAATAATAACTAAAATTAAAATTTTACTACTAGCTATAATAATGGTGATATTAACAATGATAGCAATATTATTAGAAATATTAATAATAATATAACAAATTAAATGATTCAAATTCTTTTATCTATAAATACATCTATTTATAATTAGTTGTTCGTGAATCGTCGAAGATAGTCGAAGGTCAAATACATTTATGAATAATAACTCCTAACAATTTGAGATTCGGTTTAATAGACTTTGCTTATCGTGTCGAAATCATATAAAGATTAAGTTTAAATTTGGTCGGAAATTCCCGGGTCATCACATCAGAGGTGTCTTCGGTGCATGTGCGAAGTGTGCAGCCGCACAGGGCTCTAAATATTTACAACAACAACAACAACAACAGATCCAATCCCACGTAGGGCCCTAAATATTTAAGGGGCCTAAAATTTTGAAAAACCTATGTAATAATTCATTTATTCGTACATCGTAACGGAATATTTTACTTGCGGTCTATCATCTAACAAGAAATACTTAATAGATTGACGTCTATAGGTATTAAAAACAATATAATTAGAGTATTGACTATAAAGAGTTGACCTATTACTTCGTTATAAATAATGTTAGGATTACGGTTTTATATAAACAATGTGTAACTATAACGAATTGACAAATATTTGAGAATAACACTTTGCAACGGTTGTTTTGAAAATTTTTAATTCTATTGATTAAGCTATCATAGTATTATATATTATACGTATTGAAAATATTAATCTTTATAGAGGCCTTTTTTAAGTTTCGAACATGGCATTTGAAATTAGCGAGACGGCCCTGGTTTCCTTACAAATACAAGTTAATAACACTATTGATCCTATCACGGACCTCTATCCAGGAACACTGCCCGAATGGATGTGTTCCCGATTACCGTCGATCGGGTTCGGGTTTCCGCCCGAACGTGTGAGATACGTGCAAATGATGAGGGTCGTTGAAATAAATGACCTACTGATGCCAAAAAAAATCGCCGTTCAAAAAAAAAAAAAAAAAAAAAAAAAAACGTGTAATCTCTATTATTAAGATTTTCTAATTCGTAACAAAAATAGAAGTCGCGCCCTCTTACATCTCCTACACATAATTTATAGGAGTAAAATGGTTAAATAAATAATACTCCGTACGTAGTAACAAATTTAGATTTAAATCATTTATCAATAATACGTATAGTAGCTAGTACTCCATTCAACTTGACACCTACCAAGAAAAGCACGTCACATATTTTCATATCATACCAAAATACAGCTGTATGTGATCAGCTCTCAACCTCATATGATGATGGATGACCTCCCAAGAATAATATACTCCACAATAAATAAATAAATAAATAAATAAATAAATAAATAAATAAATAAATAAATAAATAACATAATAAAGAATAATACTCCGTAATTAATAATTTTATATACATTGCAAAAGAATTAAGGCATGCAAATTACAAAAAAACACCCTATTGTGATACGTTAGTGTATGCATAAACCAAGTCAATCATATGAAAGTTTCGAGTGTCACGTTTAAAATGTTAATATCAACAACACCCGTGAAGAAAACTTTATTCCTGTTTATGTATACTAAAAAGTGTTGACACATGATTATCGTTTGGATCGAAGAAAATCTAACTATAGTAATATTAATATACATTAATAACTACTATATAATATATATACATACTCCATAATTTATAATTTTATTTGCGAAAAAATAAACTTTGATATATAGATAGGACGATCAAACAAAACAAAACAGGACAAAATCACGACCAAGAAAATAAAAACACCACAAAGTTAAAACATCAGACACCAACAAAATGAGAAACTAACTCAAAGCATGCCTATTACAAACGACCTAAAAACCGAACAAACTAAAAGTCAAAATGAGCCGTTCCAAAAAAAAAAAAAAAAAAAAAAAAAAAAAAAGAAAGCAATTGGAGAAACAAAGCGAGTCACAAATCAATGATTAAAATAAATCAAAGAGTTGTTTGTTGGGTCTCCGTGCATTAAAAATCAATCCTTTTACTTGCACCTTGCTGGCAGAAGTACCACCCGAACTCCTACCTCCAACCAATCATTTGGTGGAGCCCCTTCTTCCCTTTTGTTTTTATTTGATCCCATCCTAATGTTAATTAACTAATTAGGTTTTCAGGTAAACCTCTAATCATTAGTATTGTACCAAACATAGAAAGAATGGACACTCCCTCTCCCTATTTTAATTTAACGAATCAATCTTATTATATTCTTTACACCATTCACGACCATGATTTATAACTAGTGATATTTTCATCATCAAATTTGATATATTCATCACAAATGTACGCTATAATCAAACCAACATACAATCATTAATGTTTTATGTACAATCAATGTTTATGATGATAAGCATAATGATCCGTCTCCACAAAGCACACTATTAGTAGCACCCCGGCTACAGTGTACCCGGCATAAATCATCACGAGCAGAGAATATCTTCCCGGCCTCATCTTAGTAACCGGATCAGAAGGTCACTTATGAACGCATCCGAGAAGGATCACATCGGACAGGGGTCACCCGGGACGCCACAAGAAGTTCTATCTCAGACAAGAATGCAAGCTACCGGCATCAACTAGTCGAGTGCAAATTCATTAATAAACCAAGAACCATATCGTCACACAAAAAGGCCTGCTGAACTATGAACGTCGGGCATCTGACAACCTTTACAAAGTTACCTATAAACCGGCAACAATCTTGCCCGGATGTAACACTACCGCGAAGAAACACTTGGAATAAACATCTGGCAAAACCTCCTTACCTAGACACAGAGCAAGACATCCACCCGTCACAACCTAGACGGATCTACCACACTCTCGGAACTACCACGTCTTCCCAGCTTAGGTGTCTGGTCCCGGGACAAGCACGTTGTCTAGGAACAAGCACGTCGTCTGGGAACAAGCACACCTTCCCGTAACAAGCACGTTGTCCCATAGCAATGCCTTGTCCCGGAGCAAGCACATAATCCCGGAGCAAATACGCAAACAAGCTGCACGCCACGTCAGCCCACGAATCTAGGAAAGTTCGTTAGGATCTGTTTGTTATTCCTATGAAAGGGACAGGTGCCACGTCAACCCTTAGGATTAGCGAAGTTTGTTATGACCATGAAAGGGACATGTGCCACGTCACCATTCCCTCATAACATCTATAAATACACGAACAAGTTCATTCATCCACCAACACTGGATGCATTAATGTTACTCTGCCCAAATTAATTACAGTAACATCTCTCTAGTCGGTAACACAATTCCAATAAAGATTCCGGTCGATATCAGAATTAATCTCCACTCTAAGATATTAACTTGTTCGATTCCGATCGAACAAGGTTAATCACATCGATTGTTTTACGCCCTTGAAATCCAGATTTCAAATCGGGGTTCGCACAGTTATTGAAGTTAAAACATTCGATACCCTCTTTTTACCAAATCAAGCACTCGAACCCGAAATCTTTTTAACCAGAACGATTTTGGTTTGATCAGTTTACACACATAAGTATCAAATACCATGTAAGTTAGAAAATCACAGTAAGTGAGGACGGATGAGAAAACTTACACTACTAATGACTCTCTTATGAAAAAGCTTGAGAATGCCAACTAATGACACGCATACTATGCGCATCACACATGTTGTGCACGTGCTGCCGAAAGACTTCCGGCGGTAATATTGATGTGCGCGGAAAATGCTAAGGGCTCCAAGGAAAAGGCATATTAGCACGTACAAACAA
The DNA here is from genome assembly GCF_046630445.1 of Rutidosis leptorrhynchoides. Taxonomy (NCBI): domain Eukaryota; kingdom Viridiplantae; phylum Streptophyta; class Magnoliopsida; order Asterales; family Asteraceae; genus Rutidosis; species Rutidosis leptorrhynchoides. The sequence continues at coordinate 462,957,047 of NC_092337.1, read as the reverse complement.
AAGGACACTGCCAAAGGACACCACGATACCCGTGACAGAGGAATGGTGCAGGAGACCGACAAACCGTACTAGAGACCACGATCACATTTACAGCTTTATGGATATGAATATATAACAGCTTTATGGATATGAATATATAGAACAGGAAAGGAAATACACCTTTTTTCGAGACACACGTCACTAAGAGAAAAAAAAAACCTTTCAATTATAAATAATGTTGGTTGAATGTTGGTTAATGGACTAACCGACAAAGTTAAGTATGATGCTTAACCAAAAGAATATGTTTTGATGATGATACATACATATGCATAAGTGATAATCGATATCTTAACATAAAACACGCAAGTTCACTAATCCATAATTGATCTTGCAAATGACCAACTCAAACAAAACTTAGAATGAAAATAAAGATCATTAAAGTTACATGGTCAAAGTACGGTCGACCGTATACCTGACCATAGAAGCCCAGACTGAATCTGTAACGCAGTTTTATAAAAACAAGTTGCACGGTCGCCACCACGGTCAACCGCAGTGCGACCGCAGAATTCACTGTCACCATTCTTGACCAAATTTAGTTTGACCACTTCCTGACATCTATAATTCATGAAACCTTTCTTAACACTCTTAGAATAGATGCCTCATCCATACTCAATTGAGCTTGGTCATAAAAATGCTAATCTTGGTTAATCACACTTAAGTACACCTTAATGACAATTTAACCATGATTAAGCATAACACATTAGTGTTAATCAATAACTTGTGATCTTAAAATTTGTCTAGACATTCTTAGGATGATCACTAAGTACCAACACACATAATCTAATGTCACCAGAATACTAATTACAATTAAAGATTACTTAGTAACAAATTAAGGCTAAATGAAGAACAACATTTTTAAAGTGTAACTAGTAAAGACTTATAATCTTAAAATACACTTAGATACATTTAGGATGGTCACCAAGTCCTAACTAGAGATTGCACTTCCCTTGTACATGTGTTGGACATTAATGTGTGTTTACACATTAATCATGCAATGTGTTACATTGCAAGTAAGCTTGCCAAAGCTTAAACCATATTGTTGTGCAAATATCTATATGATTGATATTAGAATAACTATATCTTGCTACTTTCTAATATGTTTGATACTCATTAATTTGCCAACTTGCTAACATGATCTTAAACTTGCTATGTGGATTCAAATAACTAGTTTACTTCAAGAATTAAGTGTAACATGGTTCAAAAATAATAATGATCAATAATCTGATTGGTATTGTCTAGTAACACACATTGTGCAAAATGTCCAAGTACCACTTACACTTAGTGCTTAACTTAGAAAAACATCATGCAATTAATCTCTACTTAATCTTAAAATAAATATGATTTGTGATTAATTGAAACTAGGAAGTTAATGACATGTTGACTGGTCTTTAGGATTGAATCAAATGCATTAATGAACCTAACTAAGTCTTGACCAAACTAAGATTACCCAAAATGACAATCAAGACACTTCACCAAGAATGTTGGGTTTATCACATTTGGAGTGTTATGTCATTTTCACACAATAAGACCAAATCTCACACACTTAATGCATTTTGTACTTGTATAGGATTTGGATTTCTTTTATAGGTGCTAGATGAAGTAAAGATTCCAAAATATGGTGTTCAAATCTGAGTCAAATGGCTATACAATGGATACAAATTTTGGACTGAGGCGCGCACGGCCGAACCACGGTCGACCGTGCCAGTGACCGTGATTCCACTATAAATAGCAACCATTGGAGAGCATTTGAAGCTGGCCCTCTTGCACATTTCAAAGGCATATTTCCAGAGATCACAAGGGCTTTAATTACCACTCAAATGTGATTAAGCAAGAGAAGATTCTATGATCTTATAGATATAAAATTTGGTTGTTGTAAACTTACTAATCAAATTTGTTTATCTTGTGAGTGTACTTACTGTGATGTATGTTCTAGAATTGTCTTAGGATCATCATTAGTAATTGTATGAGTCTTGTAACTTTAATTAGTAGAAGCATGGGCTAGCTTAGTGATCTACTTCCTTAAAGGGACTTAGGAAGTTGATTAATCTTATTTGGAGATTAATACTTGTCCAAGTTGAAGACAAGTTGAGCTAGGTTGGAGTTGGTCTTTCAAAGGGTTAGAAAGATTAGGTTTGTTGTCTACCAAAGAAGTTGAAGACTTGTAAGTCGGATCTCCACCGGGTTTGGAGAAAAGTGCTTAGTGAAGCAAAAAATCCCGATTAGTGTAATCGGGGAGTGGATTAAGGTGGATTAGTTAATATCCACCCGAACCACTATAAATCCTTGTGTCTATGTTCTTTACATTACTTTACTTATCATTTTGAAAATAAACACCACACACATCAAGTTTGAGTTGAATTGGTTGATCATAGTTAATCAAATTTGGTGATCAATCGAAAAAGTGTTAAAAACGTATTAAGTAACTATTAACCCCCCCTCTAGTTAATTACAAACAAGGTATTAAATCATCATTAGAGGGGATCGACTACTAACAAGATCAACCCGTCACATCAAGAGTGATATCTGCGCCACCTGATTCATCACTTCTCAATCCGTGCTACCGGTCTAATAGCATTACGAGCTTCGTGATGTGCTAGATCAGGTAATATAATTTATGATCAAGAAAAATACCTAGACAAAAAGACAAATGAATCTTCAATGATAAAATTTAAAAGATGTAAGCTGTTTCAGGTTATGATATTCATCAACGAGTGTTGGGATTCAATCATTGAACAAGTTTCATGAAGAAATCATGGCTTGGAAACAACCGATTCGTAAAATCAAATTTTTGTGCTCACTCGTAAGCGTATCACTGTTCACGTTTGATTTCAGATTTTGATGGTATTTTGATCGAAAGTGTTTAACAAAGTCACTTAATCGCTGATTCAGGAGTACATTACAATTTATTTCGAGCCTCAGATCACTGGAATAAAGATTTTAAAAATTTGGTGTTCATCTTCCTCAAGAACACATTCGATTATTAGAATCCAGTCAAATTCGGTTTATGATTCAGTATAAGATTCAGGCCATCTAATTTGTTAGTGGATTCGTTACTAGAATTCAAAGCTTCTTGGGCTTACCGAATTTGAGTTTTGGCCCAACAGTTACTTGAGCCCAAGTTTGCTTACAAGGGAAACTTTTCAGAAATATTCCCTATCAGGATTTCACTCTTTGCAAGAATAGTCCTTACCGAATCTGGACTAATTGTGCAAAAATTTTCAACAGTTTAAAGATAACGAAAATTAACAAAACTTAACGAAATCTAACGAAACGTCCAAAACAAAATTTGATTCATGAGAATCATATTTTGAGGGGGAGAAAAGGCAATAATTCTTGATATTGTTCGACGTTTCATGTACTTTAAACAGTGATGTCTATTGATTCATAGATTTTGAAGCTAAAATCTCAAATTTCGGAAATGAGTTCACTTCTTTCTCAAAGCAAAGTGAGAGAAGAGGAGCTAGAAGCGAAAGTGTGTACACTACAACGACAAGAAAGAATGTATAAAGAACATAGTGTATGTGTCATGCTTATCATCAAAGGACTTCAAAAGGAAAAAGAAGATTATCTTATCGAAATTTCCAAATTGAAAGATCAAATTTCAAAGATGGAGTTTGAATCATCTAAGCGTTCTTCACCGGAAGAATCATTACCACATTCGAAACCCGAGATAGTGTCAATAGGAGTTAATACTAATCCGATATCAGTAGTGGGTGAACCAAAGACTACGATTCAGGATTCTCCTCAAACGGTTGAGAAGAAGGTCATCAAGACGGAATTCACTCCTCCTACAGTTTTTAAACCCAAGATAACATTTTCCTCAAGCAAAAAGATTTATTCCAGTTATAAGACCAATGTGAATCATCCGTTTCAGAACACCACATATGGTGTGAATGAGAGATTACGGGTTATCGCGATCAATATGGTTGGTTTCCACACAAAACCAAGAAGCCATTCATAGGTCCGAGAAAAACCCCTAGCACCAAAGTTGACCTTGTTTCTAAATCATCAAAGTTTCAATTTCCGCAACAAGTGTCAAGTGATAAAGGCACAATCAAAACTGACACCACACCTGATTCTTCAACAACAACCAAATACTCTTTTCAAGATTTACTTAAGTTTAAGCCACGGTCTGTGATTATGGCTAAAACTTCATTCCCTTCAGTGCCACTGGAATTACTCTCACAAGTTAAACCAAGTATTCCGATAAAGTGGAGTGAAGAATCCATTGATGCAATTGATAATACCTATAAGTGGTATTATAAACGAAGATGATTTGACTTCACTACGGTTTCCATATACTTTTGTATGGGACCCGTTCTTCAAAGAGATGTTAAACATCACATGTACCTTGACTGACGTAACTTTTCAAGGGGGAGAAAGTGTTCTTACTTCTAGGGGGAGCAACAGTTATTATTACTAGGGGGAGTGAACACATGCTTACCATGATTTCTGAATCTGATACCTTGATTAAGTTTCCGCATTAGTCAAGGGGGAGCTATGCATGAAGATACAACGACAGTTACCTTTGCATAGGCTCTGATACCCTTTCCCTCTCAGATCAAAACACCCACTCGAAACAAAGTAAACAAAGCAAAAACAAAATAAACAAAAGAACTTTTGCAAAAAAATAAATCACACAACTTGAGCACAGTGTTATCCCCGGCAGCGGCGCCAAAAACTTGATGTGTTAAATCAGGTAATATAATTTATAACCAAGAAAAATACCTAGACAATTACTAAAACACAAATACAGGCAAGTGTACCCGATCGAGTAATAGTATAGCTATGATAAATCCTAAGTTTGTTCCACGGATAATGTCACGACCCTACTTTTTCCGTTATCTTTTACCGTTTATTATTTAACGTCCGTTAATTGTTATTCGTGCCACGTCATTTCTATGACCTATATTATTATTTTTGTAATAATATATTAATTATTATGTGTTATGTGAATATTTGTATTTATATTTTAAATTGTACGTTTCTACGCGTCGTGGATTTCTATCCGGCGAATCATTTCGGTTTTCAAACCAACGGTCAGAGTTTTGGAATTTTTAAATTAAATATGATATTTTGATGTCATATGAATATATATGGTGTTTATATATTTTATTTGTCGCGTACGCGTTATCTCTCCGAATATTTAATCGCGTAGCGGCGTTTTCGCGTTTCGGGCTTCGTTCGGGCATTCGGGCCACAAGCAAATACTCTTAGCATCAATTTGGCCCACAAGTGGAGCCCACCCTACCTATTTCAGCCAAAAATTTCAAAGGGGAGGGGGTTAGGTTGTCAAATTTTTAAACTTGGGATTAAATTGATCAAAATCACCAAAATGCTTCTCATTTTTAACCTAGCTTCATTTTTTTTTCTTCTCTCTTTCTCCTCCCTTTTTGAACGTCCCATATCAGCACCATCATCATCTTCTTCTTCAACAATTTTTGTATTGGAGATTTAGGGCTTTCATCATTTCCGGATTCACCGTATAGAGCTCTACACGTTCATATCAACCATTTCTCGATTAGGGTATAAACCCTAACCCTAGATTTTTGTTTTTTATTCAATTTTACTGATTTTTAATGTTATTATGATAGTATAGCACTTGTGTATTATTGTATTGTTGATTATATGCGTAGAAATGCTCGATTATGTATGTTTTCGGTTTGAAAATTTTGGACAGCGGACTAATTGATCATTTCAGTACATTAATGATACGCATATATGCAAGACTATACGAATTGCACATCCAAAGCCCCAGAGCGCACATAAACTACCAGATAAGGCATATGGCACGGGTATAGTCGCACCCTATGCGTCTATACCTTCTGATGCGAGTTTAGTATACTTTCACAAGGGTCCGGTACATTCTAGAAGAATGTACGGTATAATCAATTAGGATTCTCTTCCTTTAATAACGAAAGTTAGTTAAGGATGAGATTGCATTTAATTAGGGAAGGGATTCTACCAAAACCCTAATTAGTGAGCCTATAAATGCATAGCTCATAAAACCCTAAAGGGACAGACGTTCATTCGTTTACTCATACGTAAACTACAGCATACAAATCTCTATTGTACGAACAAAGCTTCTTACAATCTCTAAAAGACTTTCAGGTATGTACTGAACTATAAAACCTTCATGTCTTTGGGCCACTCAACCTCGTATGCTAGGTTGTTGGTGGGCTCTCAAATCGGCCACCCTGTCGGGATCGAAACGATACCGATGTGGGTTATCCACGACTAAGCGTCGGAGGTTCGAATATTGTTAGTCCTTAAACCCCTTTATGCACTCAAGCGTAAGCTCACCTTGACCCCGTGAAAATATGCTTGATCATTTGGCGCCATCCGTGGGACCGGTTACATGAGCAAAGGAGAATGAAATTCATAATGAATATGATTCATTTTTGTATTTTCAATAAAATATTTTTGGTTCATACTAATCGGTCACTTTCAGGTTATTCACCTAATTCAGATCAATGGCGGGCAACAAAGGTTCGAAGCCGACTTTCCAGACATTCCCAAGTCAACGAACACCTGCACAAACATCTAAACATGCATCTGTGACAGAAGGGAAAAAGGTGTCAAAACCCTCTTCGACAGAAAATATCTAAACAGGGCCGACAAGCGCCGAGACGGAAAAAACTGTTCCTCCGACCACGGTAGGAACAGAAAGTGAGCGGCTACAGAGTGGCGGAGATGCGCCCCCAGCAGTAGAAACTGGCTATGTGCGCTTCAAAGAAACTGAAACGGGACGAATGAAGTCTCCGGAAAAAATAATTTTCGGATCTCCAGATAACATGAGCTATATACGCTCTAAAGAAGCGGATGACGAGTATGAGTCTCTGCCAAGTGGAGCCAGGCTAATGGCAAAAACCACGTATGCAGGAACAATCCCAATTATCACAACGGTGGAGCCGGAAACTCAAACTTTGAGGGTTACCCCGGCGAGTGCCCAAGAAGAAATCAGAAGATTGGGTTTGAGAAACCTAGATGGTTCATATATCACAGTAGCGCCGCTTCAAGCAAAGATGACCTACGCACCAGCCCAACCAAATGTGGACGGGTCAATACGAACTCAACATCAGGGTGATGAGGGAAGTGCGCCTTATAATCCGCTGGAGCCAAGCAGCTCAAATAATTTTATTTCACAATTGCAGCAAGTCGCACCCCCACATTTAGCGCAAGCGCTCAACGAGCCAGAGCGATTTCAGGAGTTTATGCAAAATTGGTTTGCAGTAATGCAAGGCCATAAAGCAAGACAATCTTTAGAGGTGGCTCCCACTACAAAAAAATCCGCTACACATATAGCGAATCACCCGTTCCATCAAGCACCTATAATACCGCTAACATTAGGAAACTACGATGGGTTATCTGACCCTGATGACTTCCTACAAAGGTTTGAGGGAACGGCAAGAACCCACAATTGGGAGGACGGGGTAGCATGTCACATGCTACCAATCGTATTGCAAGGAGTGGCGCGGGAGTGGTTCAATAATTTAACTCCCAGAAGCATAACAGGTTATGCAGACCTAAGATCTCGGTTTTTACTTAATTTTCATAGTCTGCGTGCGCGCAGGAGAACGCATGTGGAATGCCACGATATAAAATAAAAATCCAAAGAATCCTTGGGTGAGATCATTGATAGGTACACCAAAGAAGTGGCTAAAATACCAGATCTACCGGAAAGCCAAAAGGTGTCAGGATTTATATACTGCCTGTATACAGAAAGGCACCTATCTCTGTGGCAGAGGTTGCGAAGGAAGGTTCCGCAAACATTTGAGGAAATAATAAAGGAGGCGCATGATTACATGCGGGCGCAAAAAGATATAACACAGAATTGTGGAAAAAGCTACCTAGGCAAAGGCAATAATGATGATGATCACCATCGTGATCAGGGCAAGAGTTCTGGATCTGCGAAGAGGTATAATAATAATAGCCCCCTCAAAGGTGGAAGTTATAATAATAACAATAAGTACCGACGGTACAACAACAGTATAAGAGGTGGTAGCTACCGAAACAAGAGCGTTCATGATGATAATTATGCAATCATAAAAGATCTCAGCAAAACGCCAAAGGAGATATTGGCAACTGAGTCAGTATGTGAAACGTTCGAAGCACCGACACCATTACCCGATAATGCAAAAAAGGACAAAATCAAATTTTGTGATTTTCATGATGATTTTGGTCACGAAACTAACAAGTGTAGCCAGTTAATCGAGAGGGTGGTTGCAGAACTAAAAAAGGGAAGATTGCAGCATTTGAAGAAATCGGCTAAAACAGAAGGCCATAAGTCAAGACAGGAAAAAGAATTTCCTGGCAAAATAAAAGCGAGCTAAAAGCAGGGGAAGTAGAAAAAACCATAAATATGGTAACAAGTGAGAACGTGATAGCAAACGTGAGACATGTTAGAGATTAGAGAAAAGCAGGAATCTCATTCAAAGCAAGTAAAAAGGACTGGTTAAACAAACCCGTGATAGTTAAAGGGTACATCAAAAGCTGCAATCAGGAACTTAAGGGATTATGCGTAGACACTGGCTGCGGTACAGATGTAATGTACGAACATTGCTACATGTCGCTGCCTATGTCAGTTAGGTCGCAATTAAAAAAGAAAAAAGCTACTTTGTTTGATTTTGCTGGTGAAATGGTTCCGTCACTAGGAACGATTAAAATTGGGTTGGAACTACGAGATGACGTTAATGATAAAAAGAAAAGTGATGTTGAAATTGAATTCGTTGTAGTCCAATCGAAAGCTAATCACAACGCACTATTAAGCAGGAGCACCTTGCAAAAGTTAGGGGCCATACCGTCGACAATACATGGCATGCTAAAATTCCCAACAAAACGGGGAATCGCAACCATAAAGTCAGAAGTGGATGAGAAGAGCGGAACGAAGCTAGAGTTTATGAGGGAGAGAGAAAAAGATGAAGAGTTAAGTGAGCAGAGAATGACCCAAGAAGCGCTACACTCACAGGTACACAAATATTTTAATTCGATATTTAAATATTGCAGTGTCACAGTTTCTAGAAAAAGGTGCAAGCACCAATTTGTATTTGTAACAAAATCGATCACTTTAAAGTTAGCAACAATTAAGATAAACGCTTACTACGTATTTAGAGTGCATAAAAACTATGTTGTGACTACCCGTTTTAAAAATACTACACGTCATTATAAGATGCAGGGTTCGAAAAATCTTAAAAAAAGTGCTAAGACGAACCAAAGAGTCAAAAGAAATTGCAGGAAAAAAAATCCGCACCCACGTTACTGGTTTAGCAAGAAAGCGCCGACCAAGGAATAAGAAAGAAGTCGTACATGGAAAGGTCAAAAAATTACCTAACACCAAAAAACGGAAACTTGCGATGCAAAAGGAAAATGCAAGGGTGAGCGCACAGATAAAGCCTAATAACAGCTTGAGCGCAGCATCAAAAATCAGCATAATTGTAAAAAATGATGCGCCTAAAGAGCTCGATGTAAAGCAAATGTAACATCCCAAATTAACTAAGGTATTATTTTATATAATTTAATTATTATGTATTTGGATGGTATAGTTTAGTGTAAAATAAATGGTTAATAGTTAATGCATGTTAGTTAAGTTGGAAGGGACTTGGGATGAAAAGTTAGAATTAAGGACCTCCCTCATTATAGTTTTGGCGGAGAGGGTAGAAAGTGCAATTTGTGCAAAGACGAGTTAATATAAGAAACATTAAAATGCAGAATTTTATTTAGTGCAAAATAAAATACAGAAACTAGTGTGTGTGTGCTGTGTGTGGCGAACCAAGAAGAAGAAGAAGGAGGATTCACCAATTGATGAAATTGTGTACATGCAAGTGAAAATTAGCAAAATCTAGAGTACTCTAATCATCCTAGCAAACTTTAAACCTTCAATTTCATCTTCTTTGTGCACAATTAGGGTTCTTGAATCCCTAGAGACAAGGTATAAATGTTTATGTCTAAGTATTACTATTATTGGGTGTTTGTGATGAATCTTATGCTTAAAGAATGTTGTTTGTCGAAATTGTGCACACTTCTATGATTGAAAACGAATTTGTTAGTGAATTTGGAAGTAAGTTCATGTATGAACTTGCATTATGAATGTATGGCATGATTATGGTGAATTTGATGATGTTTTAGCTTAGAATCAAGTCATGCACACTAAGTGTTTGATGAAATACCTCAAAGAAATGTTTATGTGTTTTAGTTGATAATTATGAAGAAGAAAGTTCATGTGTGAATTGTTGTTATTGTGGTAAGTAATGGAATTTGGATAATTGATGAATTAGGATTGCTAGTAATAGAAATGGGTTTATGCACACTTGATGCTTAATGAGATATTTGAAAGAATTGCATGTTATGATTATAAGAGATGAGCTAGAGATTTGTATGATTAAGGAAATGATGTTGGCATGATAATGTGATTATATTGGAAAAAGGTAAGTTAAAATGTTATGTATGTAAATATCCATGTGTATATTGGAGTAATTAGGGGGTTAAGTAAATGTGTAAGTGTATGAATGTGTTGAAAGCTTGTGGAAGTTGAAATTTTGTTGAGTTATGATATTGATGAGATTAGCTCTTGTATAGGTGCTAATCAAGGCCAAGGAGCTTCAAGGGATCAAGGAATTTCGTTAAGTCAAGGTGAGTTTATAGGGGGTAAATTAGGCGGGTCAAGAGTGGCTTAGTGTTCTCGGATTGCATCCGTGCAAGAGAGTAATGACTAAGTGCACTAGTGGAGTAGCTTAGATAAGGATTATTAGGTTCGCCTAATAATTATATCTATAGTTGATGTTTAGCTTAGGCAAGATTATTAAGGTTGCTTAGTAATCTTGTCTATGGACAATTTAGCTTAGACACTTTCGGTGTCTATGTGTATATGTATGATTGAAATGTGGTTAAAGTAGCTTAGGCATAAGAGTATGCCTATGGTTAGCTTAGGCATAATTACTAGGATTGACCTAGTAAGTTATGCCTATGGTAAGTGTTTAGTCGGATCTGAAAGTAAGTAAGCAACCGTTAGGTTGAAGGACAAAGTAATGTTATGATTATGTCCAATGTAATATGCCATATAATTCACCTATAACTCACTAAGTGTAAAAGCTTACCCCCTTGTTGTTTTATATTTTTAGGAACAAAAGGTCATCGAGAAGGTAAAGAACCCATTGAAGGGTAGCGGAGCATTGGCATTAGAGTTAGTGATAATGCAAGTCTCTTTTTGAATCAAGCTCTATTTGTACCGCTTATCAACGCCGAGTCTTTTGTGTTTGTCATTTATGTTGTCGTTAAGCTTTCGGGACCAAATGATGAATTTGAAATGTGTAAACACGTTTACATGATTTAAAATATCTTCGTGATGTTTAGCGGTGTAAGAAACTGATTTGACTAAGTTTGGTTATGTATTGTGTTGTTATAATGGGTTTTGGATGTTGAATTGTTAGAATTTATGATTTTATTATTAAGTTGCAAAATAGCCCCAGTTCCCGTGTATTGTCGCGCCTCGACAAAGCGTGCCGCGCCGCGGAATTGGTCTTGTTTTGGTTACAGAAAGGCTGTTAAGAAGTGTCAAAAACTTAGTTATGTGTCGCACCGCGACCAATTAAGCCGCGTCGCGGCAAATGCCTGTGTCAGGACAGACACTTAACTTAAAAAAATATTTTTCTATCGTTTAAATGGCGTTAAAATTTGGTATCAGAGCTATGGTTTAAGGGACTTGGATAACCCACGATAGGGATTATCTAGGCTTAAACCATTGTTGTTAAAGGGTAAGCGGTTTAGGACTTGCATGAATGTTAAGGTCGAATGATTGTGCCATGCTCCATAGGATAGAGTCGTTGACGAGACTTGTAGTGTAATTCTAAGATCATGGTTGATTTAAGTAAGGAGTTTAATACTCATTAGCCATGGGTCATAATGGATTAAATGCATAATAAGATGGTGTAATGACAACATGCCATTGTCATTACTTCATTTTAGTACGCATGAACGTCTACTATGGTCATGGTGAATTGAGTTAGGAATTCTTTCGGTTTGCTTGGTTATGATAAATAATGATGCAGGTATTTGAACTAATGAGTTGGGTGTTTTGTTTCAGAATGGCTATCGTATCCCCAAACAGAGGTAATGATGAGGACGATGAGTACGTCCACACCCCATCAATAGAGTCTATTGAAGGCTCACAAAATGAATCCGATGAGGTTACTATGCCAAATGATATCTCGGGACAAATAGGACAAGCTTTGATACGATACACCCCAACCCTCTTAGAAAAGATAAAGACGTTGATAAATGATCAATTGGATGAAAAGTTAAAAACTCTCATGACAAATAATCCTACCTTAAGAGGAGAAGGGGGAAGTGGGGTAAGACAGGAAGAAGTAGAAGCCCCGAGAAGAAAATATGATCGTTTTGAGTACAAAAACTTTGCAAATTGTCATCCACCGGAGTTTCATGGTAATGTTGATCCGATTGTTAGTCAAAGGTGGATTGATGAGATAGAAGAAACTTTTATGTTATGTGAATGCCCCGAGCACTTAAAGGTAATTTACGCGGCTCATCAAATGAAAGGAAGTGGTTATGAATGGTGGAATTTCATAGTTAAGTCTCATGGGCGAGATGTAGCTACAAGTTTTTCGTGGGACAAGTTTCGTGAAATGTTTATGACTCAATTTGCTCCACCCGCCGAAGTTAGTAGGTCGAAATCCGAATTCATGAATATCGAGCATGGAAGTAAATCGGTGACCGTGTTTAATGCTGAGTTTAATGATAAGTCCCAGTTTTGCCCGGACTTTGTGTCAAGCCCTAAGTTGATGATGGATCACTATCACGAGAAACTAAACCTCGAAATAAGTGAGTTCATTGATAAGGGTACGTATACGACCTTAGCCGAGATGATGAATAGGGCTCTTGTGAGAGAACATGAACTTAGGAAGAAAGCCGCATTTAAACGAAAGTTAAAGCAAGATTCAAAGTCAACGCAAAGTATGAGCCCGAAGAAAGGTAAGTTTAATTCCGAGTCCCTGCACAAGTCGAAAGGGGGTTTCATGTCGGGAAAGAGTGGTGGTAAAGAAGTGAAGTCGTGTAATAGGTGTGGTAAGAATCATGCGGGTGAGTGTAAAGTGGGAACTACCGATTGTTATTCATGTGGGAAGCCGGGTCATAGGGCCACCGAATGTCCTAAGAAGGGTAAACAGTGTTATTATTGTTTTGAAAAGGGTCACTTTCAAGCCGAATGTCCGGAGTATAAGAAGGATTTAGCTAGTGGTAGTGTTAAGAAGGAGGTTAAGACGGAACCGAAGACTAGTGATAGCCGACCAAGAGCCCGAGCTCATCAGATTACCGCACTTGAAGCGAAGGAGTCCCAAAATGTGGTGTCAGGTACCTTTATTGTAAACTCTTTACCTGCACATGTTTTTTTTTATTCCGGTGCTACGCGGTCATTTGTTTCTTATTCTTTTTGTAAACATTTTGACATGACCCCAAGTATGTTAGAGTATCCTTTAGAGGTTGAAATAGCGGATAATAAAACCGTTATGGTGTATAGTATCATTAAGGGATGTGAAATTATTTTGGATGATGAAAAGTTTGTTATAGATTTAATACCCATGCATATGGGAGAATTTCAAGTAATTGTGGGTATAGATTAGCTAGATGACAATGAAGGGATAATTTTGTGTCGTAAGAAAATTGTATTAGTTCAATCACCAAGTGGGAAGGTTATATGGATTTACGGGGAATGGGCTAGGCGTGTTATTCCTATATGCACGTATGCTAGAGCTAAAAGATTTTTGTCCCATGGGTGTTGTGCGTTTTTGGCACATGTGGTTGATAATTCGAAGAAGGTTGATGAAATAAGTGATGTACCGATAGTTAATGAGTTCCCGGATGTGTTTTCGAATGAGTTGCCCGGTGTACCTCCCGAACGAGAGGTAGAGTTTAGAATAGATTTGATTCCCGGAGCCACGCCAATTGCCAAAGCATCTTATCGATTAGCACCGTCAGAAATTAGGGAAATGATGACTCAACTACAAGATTTGATGGATAAGGGTTTCATACATCCTAGTAGTTCACCTTGGGGAGCTCCGGTTTTGTTTGTGAAAAAGAAGGATGGGACAATGAGAATGTGTATAGATTATCGTGAATTGAATAAGGTTACTATTAAGAATAAATATCCATTGACGAGGATAGATGATTTGTTTGATCAATTACAAGGTGCATGTTTCTTTTCAAAGATAAATCTAAGGTCGGGTTATCATCAATTAAAGGTGAGGGAAGAAGATATCCCTAAAACGGCTTTTCGTACGAGGTATGGTCATTATGAATTCGTGGTTATGCCTTTTGGGTTAACTAATGCTCCGGCCGCATTTATGGATTTGATGAATAGGATTTGTCGACCGATGCTCGATAGGTTTGTGATTGTATTTATTGATGATATTTTGGTGTATTCTAAAGGGAAAGAGGAGCATGCGGTGCATTTACGACAAGTATTAGAGACTTTAAGAAGAGAAAGGTTGTTTGCTAAGTTCTCTAAATGTGAGTTTTGGCTTCGTGAAGTTCAATTTTTGGGACATGTCATTAATAAGAAGGGTATTTGTGTTGATTCGACAAAGACTGAGGCGATAATGAGATGGGAACCACCTACGAATCCCACCGAGGTTAGGAGTTTTCTAGGTTTAGCGGGGTATTATCGACGGTTCATACAAGATTTTTCTAGGATAGCCACCCCACTCACAAAGTTGACCCGTAAAGATGTGCCATGGAGATGGGAAGAAAAGCAAGAACAAGCGTTTCAACTCCTTAAGGAGAAACTTATTCAAGCTCCTATACTAGTTTTACCGGAAGGGAATGAGAATTTGACGGTGTATTGCGATGCTTCTAAGAAAGGTTTAGGGTGTATGCTAATGCAAAATGGGAAAGTCATAGCTTATGCTTCCCGACAATTGAAGGAACATGAAAAACGTTATCCCACGCATGATTTAGAATTAACGGCCGTGGTTTTTGCTTTGAAAATTTGGCGTCATTATCTTTATGGTGTTAAGTTCTCTATTTATACCGATCATAAGAACTTGAAGTATTTATTCGATCAAAGAGATTTAAATGATAGGCAAAGGAGAGGGCTCGACTTGGTGAAAGATTATGATTGTGAAATTTTGTATCACCCTAGGAAGGCTAATGTAGTGGCGGATGCTCTTAGTAGGAAGTCAAGTCACCAACCGATTAAGATAACGAGTTTGGCTATGGTAATATCACCTCAAATATTTGATAGTATCCGAGTTGCACAAAGTGAAGCATTATCCTCTAATAACGTGTGAAAAGAGAGGATCAAGGGGAAAGTTGATGATTTTATGATAGATTCTCGTGGTCTAAGGCTTAGATATGGGAGAATTTGGGTACCTTTACAATGTGATGTTAGAAGTGAGCTCCTTGACTTAGCTCACAAATCTAAGTATTCGATTCACCCCGGTGCTACGAAAATGTAAAGAGATCTAAGGAAAGACTATTGGTGGCCGGGAATGAAGAGAGATATAGTTAAGTATGTGCATAAATGTCTTACTTGTCTTCAAGTGAAAACCGATCATCAAATGCCTGACGGTAAGATTAAACCATTAGAAGTACCGGTTTGGAAATGGGAACATATTACAATGGATTTAGTGACTAAGTTGCCTAAGACCCCTCGACAACACGACGCCATTTGGGTTATTGTTGATAGATTAACTAAGAGTACGTTATTTTTTGGCAATAAGGGAAGCTTCATCGTCGAAAGCAATCTCTAAATTGTATATGAAAGAGGTTATAGCAAGATATGGAGTACCGATTTCCATTGTTTCGGACCGCGACACTCGATTTACCTCACGATATTGGAGAAAGTTTCAAGAAGAGATGGGCACAAAGTTGCATGTGAGTACCGCGTTTCACCCACAAACGGATGGTCAAAGTGAGCTAACTATACAAACTCTTGAGGATATGTTAAGGGCGTGCGTCATTGATTTTGGTGGTAGTTGGGATACTCACCTACCTTTAGTTGAATTTTCGTATAATAATAGTTATCACTCTACTATTGGAATGGCGCCTTATGAGATGTTGTTTGGAAGGAGGTGTAGGACTCCAATATGTTGGGGTGAAGTGGGTCAAAAGGAATTAGGAAGCACGGAAGTAGTACAACAAACAACCGAAATGATAGATCAAATTCGTGAAAGAATGAAAGCGGCACAGGATCGACAAAAGTCTTATGTAGATAAAAGGAGGAAGCCGATAGAATTTCAAGTGGGTGATAAGGTAATGTTAAAAGTTTCCCCATGGAAGGGTATTATTCGTTTTAGAAAAAGGGGAAAATTGGGTCCAAGGTTTGTGGGACCATTTGAGATAGTGGCGAAAGTCGGGAAGGTAGCCTATCGTTTGGCCTTGCCCGATGAATTGAGTAATATACATGACACGTTTCAAGTGTCACAATTGAGAAAGTGTTTGGCGGATGAATCAACTTATGTCCCATTGAACGAGATTGAGGTTGATGATAAGTTAAGATATGCGGAAAAGCAAATAAGGATTTTGGATCAAAAGGTTAAGCAATTGAGAAATAATTCGGTAATGTTATTGAAAGTGTTATGGCAATTTAGAAAGGGTTCTGAATGTACGTGGGAACCCGAAGAATGGCTTATGAAGTATTATCCATCATTGCATCAAGAATGGTTCGCGAGGACGCGAACAATCCAAGGGGGGGAGAGTTGTAACATCCCAAATTAACTAAGGTATTATTTTATATAATTTAATTATTATGTATTTGGATGGTATAGTTTAGTGTAAAATAAATGGTTAATAGTTAATACTTGTTAGTTAAATTGGAAGGGACTTGGGATGAAAAGTTAGAATTAAGGACCTCCCTCATTATAGTTTTGGTGGGGAGGGTAGAAAGTGCAATTTGTGCAAAGATGAGTTAATAGAAGAAACATTAAAATGCAGAATTTTATTTAGTGCAAAATAAAATACAGAAACTAGTGTGTGTGTGCTGTGTGTGGCGAACCAAGAAGAAGAAGAAGGAGGATTCACCAATTGATGAAATTGTGTACATGCAAGTGAAAATTAGCAAAATCTAGAGTACTCTAATCATCCTAGCAAACTTTAAACCTTCAATTTCATCTTCTTTGTGCACAATTAGGGTTCTTGAATCCCTAGAGACAAGGTATAAATGTTTATGTCTAAGTATTACTATTATTGGGTGTTTGTGATGAATCTTATGCTTAAAGAATGTTGTTTGTCGAAATTGTGCACACTTCTATGATTGAAAACAAATTTGTTAGTGAATTTGGAAGTAAGTTCATGTATGAACTTGCATTATGAATGTATGGCATGATTATGGTGAATTTGATGATGTTTTAGCTTAGAATCAAGTCATGCACACTAAGTGTTTGATGAAATGCCTCAAAGAAATGTTTATGTGTTTTAGTTGATAATTATGAAGAAGAAAGTTCATGTGTGAATTGTTGTTATTGTGGTAAGTAATGGAATTTGGATAATTGATGAATTAGGATTGCTAGTAATAGAAATGGGTTTATGCACACTTGATGCTTAATGAGATATTTGAAAGAATTGCATGTTATGATTATAAGAGATGAGCTAGAGATTTGTATGATTAAGGAAATGATGTGGCATGATAATGTGATTATATTGGAAAAAGGTAAGTTAAAATGTTATGTATGTAAATATCCATGTGTATATTGGAGTAATTAGGGGGTTAAGTAAATGTGTAAGTGTATGAATGTGTTGAAAGCTTGTGGAAGTTGTAATTTTGTTGAGTTATGATATTGATGAGATTAGCTTTTGTATAGGTGCTAATCAAGGCCAAGGAGCTTCAAGGGATCAAGAAATTTCGTTAAGTCAAGGCGAGTTTATAGGGGGTAAATTGGGCGGGTCAAGAGTGGCTTAGTGTTCTCGGATTGCATCCGTGTAAGAGAGTAATGACTAAGTGCACTAGTGGAGTAGCTTAGATAAGGATTATTAGGTTCACCTAATAATTATATCTATGGTTGATGTTTAGCTTAGGCAAGATTATTAAGGTTGCTTAGTAATCTTGTCTATGGACGGTTTAGCTTAGACACTTTGGGTGTCTATGTGTATATGTATGATTGAAATGTGGTTAAAGTAGCTTAGGCATAAGAGTATGCCTATGGTTAGCTTAGGCATAATTACTAGGATTGACCTAGTAAGTTATGCCTATGGTAAGTGTTTAGTCGGATCCGAAAGTAAGTAAGCAACCGTTAGGTTGAAGGACAAAGTAATGTTATGATTATGCCCAATGTAATATGCCATATAATTCACCTATAACTCACTAAGTGTAAAAGCTTACCCCCTTGTTGTTTTATGTTTTTAGGAACAAAAGGTCATCGAGAAGGTAAAGAACCCATTGGAGGGTAGCGGAGCATTGGCATTAGAGTAAGTGGTAATGCAAGTCTCTTTTTGAATCAAGCTCTATTGGTACCGCTTATCAACGCCGAGTCTTTTGTGTTTGTCATTTATGTTGTCGTTAAGCTTTCGGGACCAAATGATGAATTTAAAATGTGTAAACATGTTTACATGATTTAAAAGATCTTCGTGATGTTTAACGGTGTAAGAAACTGATTTGACTAAGTTTGGTTATGTATTGTGTTGTTATAATGGGTTTTGGATGTTGAATTGTTAGAATTTATGATTTTATTATTAAGTTGCAAAATAGCCCCAGTTCCTGTGTATTGTCGCGCCGCGACAAAGAGTGCCGCGCTTCGGCATTGGTCTTGTTTTGGTTACAGAAAGGCTGTTAAGAAGTATCAAAAACTTAGTTATGTGTCGCGCCGCGACCAATTAAGCCGCGCCGCGGCAAATGCCTGTGTCAAGACAGACACTTAACTTAAAAAAAAATTATTTTTCTATCGTTTAAATGGCGTTAAAGCAAAGTGCGCGCACCCGAATATCTACTGACATCATTCAAACATGGTCGTCAGGAAGAGGTAAGTTGCATAAAATAGCAACAAAATTAAAAAATTTACCCTAATTGAAGTTGAAATTTATTCTCGGACATTATATCAACAGGAGATTTATGGCGTTTAAAACAACGACAATCGAATGAATGGTGGGACAAACACCATACAAGCGAAAAACCCATGAAGATAGTCCGTGAAAAAATAAAGGGAAATGAAAGAGAGTCAAAAGGAAAAAGGCCACGAAAGCAACGCCGGGTTAAAATACATGATGGCATTGCTACATCAAAAGCGGTAAGGAAAAATAAAAACCCAAGAAGTGATTGCGTGGTGAATAACCCAGATACTACGGTTACTGGGAAATGCAATAAGGAGGGGCACAAAGGCTAGAAACAAAATTGACATGATGAGCCTTGCATGCGTAAAAATAAACGGCGCAAAAGAGCAAAAGATAGCGACAGTAGGATTGATCACCCAGACATCTGTTGAAATTTTGTTATGTTTTTATTTCTGTCATTTGAATTACTTTTTATAAATTGAATCATGCAATTTAAGCCATTAATTTGTGCATTTTTGTTACTTATATGCCCCTAAAGCTGCACAGGGATATACTCCGAATCCCAAGTGGCATAGTTTAGTTTGATTACTAATACTATTTCTAATGGTAACAGTAGTAAAACATTGGTTTGTTTCAAACGCTCGTATACCGCGCAAGATGGAGACTTGCAAAGTCATGACTATAAAATACAAGTTTGGTTACTTGTTCATTCCACGGACATTGGATTGTCCGGAAGACTCTTAAAATAAGCATTGGGTTGCTTATATAGACGGATTCGATATTGGTTTATCAATGCGTACAAATAATTTAAAACTCAAGAGTATAATATATATAATCATTGGTTTGCTTTATTAATAAGAAGGAATAAAAAGATCATGCGCATATAGAAGGGTCGCTCCCGTCATATGCGAATGACATTTATTCCATTGTTGTAATACGCATGCAAATACAAATACACCGCTTACAAATTTGCAAACAAATATGAAACGCATATAGCAAAGTATATTCAAACGTTCATACACGATAAGTAGAGCAATATTTATATTATGCCTTTAGCAAACAGAAAATCTCTTATACTCCAACATCGTATAAGAAAAGGCAGATAAAATTCTACTCTTCAGCATATGGTTTGAAATAATTATTAACTACTAATATACTAAGGGTGGCTTAATTGGAATGGTGCCCTACACTAAGGAGAATATACAATCCTCGCCCGCAGCGATCGGACGTATATCCCGCTTGGAAAACAAAAAACATAAATATAGATATAGGGATGCGAAACCCTTAAACTGCCGGGCCCATCCCTTGCTAGCGAAAAAATGGCACAGTGGGAAGTGGGCAATCACTGCCCCTCCAACCCACCACCTACCAAATCATCGTCAACCACTTGACGAGAGGAAAAGTTCCGATTCTCAGCCAATTCCTCCAGATGAGGAATCCTTAAACTTTCTAAAGCCGCACAGGCTTCCGTGCACTTCCCATCAGCATCCTCCACAAGCTCATTTGAAATTGGTGTCGGAATAATATCCGGCACGGAAAGGTTTGACTTCACAACATCCCAGAAGCGCGATCGTTCAAGCGCATGTGCAGCAACTATAGCCTTGCCAAACGGAATGCGAATACTCGGACAAGCCATAATATGCTTTGCAATCTCAGGAAGACCGGACCTTAAGGTCGAGTATTCAGATTTCAAGCTCGAGTGGTCAGCTTTGAGGCTTGAGCATTCAGTATGGAGGCTTGCACACTTGGCCTTCAGATCATCACGCTCGTTAACAACTTTTTGGTGATCCGCATTCAACTCCTCGAGCTGCTTTTTAAATTGGCAGTTTTTTGATGATGCAGTACCAAGTTGTAAGGAAAGATGATACACTTGCGACTCCAGATCAGCACGAACAGTTTCAGAACGCTTGATTTCATTCAATAAACGCTGGCACTCACCCTCAAGATGAGTATTCCTGTCTTCCACTTTTAAACGAGCAGCAACCTCATGATGAAGCTGTTCCGAAATCTGTTGTTTCTCAGCATCAAGCTTGGCAAACTCCCTTTGCTCACGCGATAGATGTTTATGACCAAGAATTATGGAATTGGACTTTTGTTTCAGACGGCTGATATCTTTGGCAAGATTAAACATCGTAGCCTGAGTATCAACAAAAAGATCTTTCTCGGGGGAAAGACCCTCAAACTTAGCAGCAAGATTAGAAGGAGTGCAGGCACCTAGATGCGAAAATTGTTGGGAAAAAGTGGGGACAGATATCTTTAAAAAATCCTCAAAATAGTCCAGATTCATGTCGGGGGATAAAGCAAAGCTGGTAGGAATGTTGAGTCAGGCACGCTTGTTGCGGCTAGTGTCAAGCGAAGAGGCGTCAGAGTACAAGTTGGTGCGCATTTGAAATGGTGGAAGCTCGCAGGAAACATTTGGATCTACAGTTGATTGATGGAGAACGGGAGAATTTGGAACTGTTTGGGATACTTGGGCTTCTGGAGCAGGGGCACGGTTGACAGATTGCACCTCTTGGTCAATTTCCATCGGATTGCTAATATCTGCAACATAAAGAATTACAATGAAATATATTTATAATAATAATGAATGCAATATAGAAATGTTATAAAACAGTGCATACAAGACGCTTACCTATGATTGGCCTTTTTTCGGCCACTTTCGAAGTCTCAATAGCAGGGGATCGCTGAATTTCGATGAAGGCAGACACGTCAGTTTCTTTCTCTTGACGCAGACTGGTTGTTCTATGCTTCGAGGTGGCAGGAGCAGCTGGATTAGTTGGAGCCTTGATAATTTCTGGGTGCACATCAGAATCAGTGTCATGCAGTTCTTTCTACCCATAAACAACACCATCAGACGTCTTCAACAGCATGAACTCGTTCAAATCCATCTCTGCAAATACATGAATGCATACAAATATGATAAAAAGGGAATTAAACTTATATCCTATGTAATGCAGATACGAAAGGGATATACCCTTCTTGTTTTTAATTATCACAGGACGTTTATCAAAACGCGCACAGTGGGTTGAAATGCAGCCGATAACTAAGGGGACATTGGGATAAACATGAGATGGAAGCTGTAGGTTGAGGCAAGACTTAAAAAATTTGTCTTCCTCAGCAGGAACATGCAAAGGTTTATTTTTCTCCCCCTTCTTGCCAGAGTACCAGACAAGGATGCTATTCCAATCCTCAGAAATACAAGTAGCTTTAACAAAGAAAAATGATTTTTTCCAAGCCCCCTTCACACCCTGTTTTGGGGTAACACAAAACTTGGCAACATTGTCAAAAGAGTACCAGCTCTCGTCACTCATGGAAGCACGAAACAGATTGGTAAAAATAGGTAAAGATGGCTTCTGACCATTGGCGCGACACCACATCTCAAAAATAGAAATGTGGTTAGCACCATACGGGTGGAGTTTGCTAATACCAATAGAATAGTGGCGAAGAACATCCATGAAAAAAGGGGTTGGAGGAATACGGGTGTTACCGAGATCTAAAACTTTCTCGTAAACTGCAATCATTAGCTCCGGTGGTTCATTAGCCTGCTGGCCATTCAAAGCGGCAATTGGGGAGTATTGCTCAAGAGGAGGATATTGTTGCACGATTCGGCGAATCTCCGATTCGGTGATTGACGATTCTATATCCTTGATGTTTTTGTCAGAAGACATGGCGGATCGATGCAAGATTAAAAAATGCAAATAAAAGATGGAAGGAAAGAAAGCACGGACCTTCGGTTGACTGAATACAAACGGGAAAGTAAATGGCTGCCGGAAAAAGAACAAGTATTTCAAAATCAAGAGGAGCGTGTAAAATCTAAAAAAAGGTTGATTTGGCTATTTATAGGCGAGTATAAATGAAACTGACACGGATAATTCATCAGCGTACACGTGTCACAATCTACGGGAGTTAGCAATCGGCATATAATAGCAACTCTAGGCAGTTGCATACGCTGTCATCATTATCTTTAGGGTAAATAGTGACAACTGTCACCTCGGGTGAAGGAATTACAGTCGAAAGGACGATTTTTCAACTATACGAATATTTTGCATTTAATGTAAACGGCGGTTGGTTACACATACACGCATATAATGTCCTATGTGTCTAACCAATGCGATAAAAACAAAATCCTGAGATCCGAGGTAATCATTGATCATTATTCGGTACTATTATTTTATTTGTTCGACGCTATACATGAATTGAAATTGTATATAACATCGAACTAGGGGGACTTAATGATACGCATATCCGCAAGACTATACGAATTGCGCATCCAAAGCCCCAGAGCGCACATAAACTGCCAGGTAAGGCATATGGCACGGGTATAGTCACACCCTATGCGTCTATACCATCTGATGCGAGTTTCGTATACTTGCACAAGGTTCCGGTACATTCTAGAAGAATGTACGGTATAATTAATTCGGATTCTCTTCCTTAAATAACGAAAGTTAGTTAAGGATGAGATTGCATTTAATTAGGGAAGGGATTCTACCAAAACCCTAATTCGTGAGCCTATAAATGCATAGCTCATAAAACCCTAAAGGGACAGACGTTCATTCGTTTACTCATACGTAAACTACAGCATACAAATCTCTATTGTACGAACAAAGCTTCTTACAATCTTTAAAAGACTTTCAGGTATGTACTGAACTATAAAACTTTCGTGTCTTTGGGCCACTCAACCTCGTATGCTAGGTTGTTGGTGGGCTCTCAAATCGGTCACCCTGTCGGGATCGAAACGATACCGATGTGGGTTATCCACGACTAAGCGTCGGAGGTTCGAATATTGTTAGTCCTTAAACCCCTTTATGCACTCAAGCGTAAGTTCACCTTGACCCGTGAAAATATGCTTGATCATACATTTAACTGATGTTTTTGTTAAATTAAAGTTTTTAGAGGTGTTCCTCTCATCAAGACATTGATTTTAGACTCCGGATTCATGTTATTTCGATTCCCGGAACTCTAGTTATGATTAAAATGGTGTTTTCATGGAATTAAAATGTAAAAACGAATGCGTTCAGGTTTGGTCCGACTTTGTGACCACTTTTGGAGTCTCTAGGGTGTACTAGCATGTTAGGATTGATGATTGGAAGAACTTTCATGTTCGGGTCATCGAAATCCGAGCCACGGATCACCCGTTATGACTAAAACTTGTTTTTGAACGGATTAAAGTCTCAAGTTGAATTATGGCTGTTGGTCACGACTTGGGGCTGTTCTTAGGGTGTTATTTAGTTCACTAATGTGTCGGGTGGTGTGGTTAGACGAGGATATATATAAGACTCGTCAAAAACCGACACCCGAGGCTCAAGTTATGACCCGACGAACGTTTTAATTAAAACTTATGGCTATGAATTTAACTTATGATATAAATAATGATTTTCATTATTAGTAAAATTACTTATGATATAAAAGTAATTAATTTAATTTGAGACTTATGATATATATATTTATTATATCATTTATTAATTACTTTATGATTTAATTAAACTTTTAATTAAACTTATGATTAATAATACTTTTATTATTAATGAAAAATACTTATGATAAGTATTAAACTTATGTTATGAGATTATGATTATAAGACTTATAATAATAATTATTTAATTATTTAATTATTATAAGGCTTAGTTTTTATTTAATTATAATTAAATTATTAAATACTTATGGTTTAATAATTATAATTAAATACTTATGATATGATTAATAATTCATTATTAATTAATAATACTTATGATATGATTAAAAAATTTTATTAATTAATAATACTTATGTTATGACTAATATTTAATTAATTAATTAAATACTTATGTTATATTAATTATATCATTTAAACTTATGTTAACTTTATTAATTTAATTTAATTTAATTAAACTTATATTATGACATAATTATACTTATAAGACTTTAAATAACATTATAACTTATATTATTATTATAACTTATACTTTTAAAATTAATGTTGACTATGTTTGACCTAGGTTGACTTTTGAGTTGACTTTCGGTTGACTTTGACTTTTAGTTGACTTTTGTTGACTTTCTAATTAAGGAAAGTTTCATAACTTAGAAACTTTCTAAATATGGAAACTTTCCTAAAATAGAAACTTTCCTAAAATAGAAACTTTCCTAAAATAGAAACTTTCCTAAAATAGAAATTTTTCCAGAAATGGAAACCTGCCAAAAATAGAAACTTTCTAAAAATAGAAAGTACGTTTTTTACGTTGTCCTGATCAAACCGAAGTATACTGAGTGTTGTTCTATGTTTACTTGCGACAAGTACTATAGCTATCATACTAAGACTTGACCTAAGTTAGTTATTTATATCGACCTGCTTTATTTATAGGTCGGCGTTGTGATCATTCTTGATCACTTTACTTCATTTGATGTTCGCTTTTTGTGTGGTTACTTCATTTTCGTTAAGGTGAGTTATAGTCCCATTTTTCTATTTTAAATCTTTTGGGATGAGAATACATGCAATTTATTTTATATTTTGGACACAAGTGGAAGTTGGTTTAAATTATTCATTGTGAGTCGAACAAAAATATTCCCTAATCTGGTAATTGTAATCACTGGTTTCTACTGGTGAATGCGAATCCTACAGATAGATCTATCGGGTTTGACAACCCCATTTCGAGCTAGTCGCGCTAGCAATTTATAATCAGAATGTTTAGTACTTCATATTTAGTTGAAGATACACTTGTTCAGTGTATATATATTGTATTTGGCAAGGGTAAATAAATGGTTAAGTGGTTACCAGGTGGCTCACGGGTTAATGGAATAATGTTTTATATGTTTTCGAGCATATAACTTTTGTGGTCCAAAATCAGGCTTTATGTTTTTCAAACATAAATTTTTACGGTTTAAATTAAATATTGTTTGCAATATTAAACCTATAATTCACTCAACATTTTGTTGACATTTACTCGCATGTTTTATTCTCAGGTTCATGATTGATTGCTTCCGCTGTGCTTAGAGAGTCTGCATATTTTTGATGGCAGCTTTTGTTAAACATTAACTTGCATTCTATTTTGATACATTAAATTGTGGGTGTTTGGTGACTTTGTTTTGGTCAACTTTTGATTAAGTATTTATGTATGCTTTTTCTAAATTTACATATTTTGGTAGGTTTCCTTTATAGGAAATCATTTTTAAATAAAGAATGCAAGGTTATTTATTTAATTCATTTAGAGTTATGATCAAGCTGTGGGACCAAGATAACGATGGTCGTCAAGTGTACTTTGACGAGTCGTTACAGTTGGTATCAGAGCGTTGGTTGTAGGGAATTAGGCTGCATTGATGTCTTGACCCGAGTCAATAGGGTGCATTAGTGAGTCTAGTCTACAGCCCGGCCTATAATATATTATTATATGTGATTATTTGTATCGTATTGGTATGTATATTGTTATCATACATACATCTCTATTATGTTCTGAATCCGGAAGGAACTCCCATTCCGATTTAAACGTATTCTCCGACTCATGCGAACTTATCCTTATAAGAACATCTCAGGTAGTGAAACCGAGGGATGTCATTCTTGACTTCTGAGATACTCGACATTCCTATGTCATCTATTATGGTTATGTATATAACGTTTGAGTTATATTACGCGAGATGTCATTCTTGACTTCTAAATACTCGGCATTTCAATGTCAGCTATTATGTTTAGGTATATAACATTCTTGTTATATTACGTGCCTTCGTTGTGCCTATGTGCTTTGGTTTTTGAACCGAAAAATGTCATTCTTGACTTTTAGAGATTCTTTGTACTTCGAAGACATTTTTATGGCATCGTTACTCCTATTCATTACTTTTGATGTTTTTGTCTCTTGTGCTATCCTTAACACATTGTTTAAAAAATCGTTTTAGAGAAATTGTGTGGAAATTCGAGGTTGATCGCGTGTCCTGACCTCATGTAGTGCTATTAGAATGGAACTATGAATTAGTGAAATATAATGGCGTCAGGCCAACGTGATTATATTACGTTATTTCATAAAGAAGTCCCAATATTGTGACATGAGGAATAGAAAGCGAGTCAAAGAAAATTTTTACACTACTCATTCAGAAATTTCGATATATTACATGGGTAGGGAAATATTCATTGTCTTATTTGTTGATATACGAGTTGCTCGTTTTAACCAAATTATCTATCTCATGCTCTATCCTTTCATAACTCGCTTGTTAGCAACAGCTTCGCTCGGGAACAGTTTTGGCCCAAGGACTTATGTCCTGATAATAGTCAAAACAACATTTAACTCATTGGTTTTCATGACCTCGTAACATTTGTTTGTCAAATGCCGCACGACGATTCAAGTCCTTTACTCGATCTTCCACGATCTTACTTCAACTTGTAACCTCTGAAATACAGATACTCTGTTTATCATCGGGAGTTTTACACATTTTTTTAATTGGGCGGTTCTCACGAGATTTATGGGCGAATAGAAGTAATGAAATATTTTGTCATGTATACAATTTATAAAATCATATATGTACGTGTGGATTCAAATGAATAAATTTATCCTTACCTATTTTGGCTAGTATATACTAAATCATACCTTCAAAATTATTTTAAAACCACTCATTTATTGAGCTGTTTGACTAAGTCAATTTGTTTTATATAAAATGGTACACGTTGTACATACTTCTAAATTTACTAAGAACTTCATTCCGTTTATGTTGTCACATCAAACGTTTAAAGCTTTTTCAAAACTCCTTTGATTACTTTTATCAAATTTTCGCATTACTCTACATTGTGTTTGGATCACAGTTCTTCTCATCCTCCGTTTAAGGATGAAACTTACGATTACCTAAGAAGCTATTTACAAGAGTGGATTCTCAACATTGATTGGCGAATGTGATTTAATTTTCAACCTCATTGGCCATTACACTGTTCACTTTTCACCTTCTCTTCTTACACGTGCCAACATACTAGAATATATATCACCACTGTAAACGGCGTCCGTTGTGTCCGTTTCGACGCCCGTTGCGGCGTTTTGGTGACTAAACCGTTTCGACCCCGTCTCATTTTCTTATAAGCTGGTCAATGGTCAAAAGTCCGGTCAAATGCAGGAAAAATTGGGTTAACGCCAGTCAAAAGTCAGAAATTCTGTTAAAATCGGTCAAAAGTCGGTCAAATCAATCAAAATTGACTTAGTTTAGCATTCCATTTTGTATTATATTAACGCTAATAGCAATTATAGGTACAAACTTGTCAACGAAGGTTTTTTAGCTCTAAAATATGTGTAAATATATTTATATATATATATATATATATAAGTCAACATTAGTCAACATCCGTTTCGACCCCATCTCGGCCCCTTTTTTCCGTTGCGACATTTTGAGGTCGCTACCGTTTCGGCCCCGTCTCGCGTCTTTTTCAACCTTGTATATCACTAAAGCTACCTACATGTGGCACCTGTTTAATGGTTTTAGGCTGACAGATTTCTTCAAACCTGCCACGTGCTCTTCAACAATTTAGTACTTCAAGCTACCCATATCCACTCACCCTCATTGCTGCTGCTTCCATATCTTTTTTTTTCTTCATTTTCTTCTTGGTTTTTCACAGTTGCTTCATTCACATCTTCGTCAATAACGTACCTCACAGGTTACCAACCTCTTTTCTTCTTCTTTTTTTTTTTTTTTTGGGTTACGCTTCATCTATTTTTCATATTTTGTTGGGTTTTATATTTGATATTTCTGTTATTTTTGTTTCTTCAGGTTTCAACAACTTACTTTGGTAAGAAATTAATTATGGCAATTTTTAGTTCTAATATTTTTTTTTCTATCATTAATAAAAGCTTTCAATACGATTTAGTAGCTTCTTTTGTTCTTAGTTAACAGAAATATGTTATAGTGGTCGGTCGTTGCTATTTACTCCACCATCGCATGCCATGAGTGGCTACTAAAACATAAGTTGAAGAAAGAAATGGTGTTATATTCTCCGGGCCTACTTTTATGCATCTTCTGCTTCCATGATTCCATAGGATGTAAAGTGTCAGGTGATGCAACTATTTACCGCCGACGGGTCTCACCACTTACTGCATGGTCCATGGAGTACACATGACCCTCTATCTCCGTATCGAAATAAAACAACAATATTCTTTCCAACCTATGTGTTTATTTGGTGTAGCTTTAAAACACCAAATTTTTTGTTTTTGTTCGAAGTTGGTTGTCACATTGACGTTCTAAAATATTCGAAAGATGCAGTGGGTAGAAAATTGTGGTGATTGGAGTTATGAAAAAGATTATAAGCAAAATGTGCCAGAGATAATGTTGATGTAAAGGTGTAAATATTTAAGGAGTACTAGTTTTCAATAAAGAGTATATATCATCGCATGCAATTTGGACGATGGAGATGTACATATTCACATCCACATATTAATTATAGTTGGGTTACGTGTTCGAGTAAAAAGTACACATATCTCGAAATTTTCTGTAGATTTACTCAATTTTACCTTATTTCAATTTAATTTAATATATATATATATATATATATATATATATATTGATCCGGTGAGAACGTTCTCACTTTATATATTGGTAACAACACTTACCAACCAATCATTCCATTAACAAATAAAAGGGCAAAAGTGTATTTTCTTTTTCTCTCCTTAAATATCTCAAACATCCAACTGCAATTTCTTAAAGCTTTAAACAAACAAGATATATATATATATATATATATATATATATATATATATATATATATATATATATATATATATATATATATATATATATATATATATATATATATATATATTACAGAGTAACTAATAAATATTCACCTACTGCGTTCATTCATGCGTTCGGTGTATATGTATGTATCAATTAAGTTTGGATGCAAATTAGGTAACTGATGATGACTTAGATTTAGCAATTAAATTTAGATTTAACAATTAAATTTTAATGTAAATCGAATCAATTGGGATGCAAAGCACAATTAATTATGGCTGCAAATGCAGCAAATCAAATACGGAGTATAATTGAGATGCAAACTACAAAATAATATTGATGCATATTACTCATATTTGGTGGGCTGATGCACTGATTGTTTTTTCTAAATAAAAGATGGACCGATTCCATCATCCATTTAATATCCATCAATTATTATCTCGATTTTATTCGGGATGCAAACAAAAAGTAACATATTAGCTCGGGATTCAATTAATATATTCGGGATGCTTGATACGACCAAGACGTAGAGAGGATGTAGTCATGTAGATACTTATTAACGAATGTATCACTTTTTATATGTGTGGGTTTTGATTAATATAATTTCATTGTTTCATGAGATTGTACATTAATAAGGATGCAAACATTCAAAATAATTTCCCAGCCATGCATCAATTTAACAATGAGTCAATGACAACGATGCTTAATTACATATATATTTACGTATATGTATACGCACTTATATGATTTACAGGAATGCATTTAATATTGATGCATATATATACCATAAATTAAATTCTCTGTATTACGATACAACAGATGAACGGAAGAATAAGCGTTCACCATTATCATGTACAGTAAAACCTCTGTAATTTAATACTCGATAAATTAATAACCTCGATAAAATTAATAATTTGTCCGGTCCCAACTTGGGACGAGTACAAATTTGAACCCCAATCAATAAAATAATAAGATAATAATTTTTTTGAAATCCCAATGTAAATATATTGGTCCCAGCGAAACTATAAATTAATAATTACTAATTATTTTTTAAAATTTCAATATACATTAAACTTGACAAGTTAATTAATGTGTATGTGCGTACATGCCAATTTTGAAGGTCCTTGTTTATATTTTATTCAAATAGGTAAAGTGAACGGACATGATAATTTCGAATGCCGATCCATTAATTTGAGATTTGCTCACAAATATGAGCTAATTTTTTTAAATTGATAATTTATTAATTTATCGATATAATAATATCCCGCTAAATTAATAAAATTTCATAGTTCCAACATTATTAATTTATAGAGGTTTCACTGTAACTATTATATTATTTACTTTATGGTCGAACCGTTTCCTTCTATTAAGGAGTTAGTTTTTGCAACGGTTACCTTTAAAAAAGACATGATTACCCTTAATTGTTATTCTTCAATTAAATTTAAATGTAAATTATTTAAAATAAACATGTGGTTGAGAAGTGTTCTCACCAAACTTAATAATGAGAACGTTCTCATTTGAACGCTCTTATATATATATATATATATATATATATATATATATATATATATATATATATATATATATATATATATATATATATATATATATATATATATATATATATATATATATATATATATATATATATATATATATATATATATATATATGGGATCAATGGGGAAGTAACCAATCGGGGGAAGCAAAAAAAATTTTTTTTTCCTTTTTATTTGAATTTTTTTTTCCGGCATCAAGATCACACGAAAATATGAACATTTAGAAGAGACACTTCGTGATGAATGTTATTATTTAGGCGGGAAAACGATCGACAAAAATAACATTCAAGATAGTATTGTTCGTGAAGAATATGAACGTTTTTTTTTTCATGTTTTGTGAAGCAAAATTTAGCCCGATTTAGAGTTTAGGGTTTAGGGTTTAGGGTTTGGTGTTTTGGGTTTATGAAAACCGTTCGTGTTAAAAACTCAATCTAAATCCTAAATCTAAACCCTAAATCTAAACCCTAAACCCTAAATTTCTAAACCCTAATATCTAAACCCTATAAACCCTAATATCTAAACCCTAATATCTAAACCCCAATAGCTAAAACCTCAAAATACGCTCGAAAAACACGATAATTGTTATATATTACTTCTTCGAGCGTTTTTCCGCCAAAATAAAAACATTTAACACAAAGTGTCTCTACTAAATGTTCATATTTTCATCTCATCTATAATGTTCGTGAACAAAGTTTTTTCAAAAAACGAAAAAAAAAAAGTTTTTGCTTCCCCCTGCTTCCCCCCGAATGGTTACTTCCCTCTTGATCCTACCACTATATATATATATATATATATATATATATATATATATATATATATATATATATATATATATATATATATATATATATATATATATATATAACATCATCCTGATCCTATTCTATAATATTTTCATATTTTAAAATTTATAATTAACTTAAAAGATGAGAAATAATTCCCCCGTTTCCAAAATCATACTCTAGAAGTGGACTGGTGTATTTAAATTTAATTCAGCATCCTATCCTATACTCCGTAATACAGCTTTTGTTTTGATGTTTTGGTTTGCTTTAAGTTAACTTGCACCACATGTAAATTTGTTGATTTATTCATTTCGAAGTTGTGTTAAATTAATGGGCTGTAGTGGTAGACTCGCTGGGTTGCACAATTACGTGTGACCAATCCACACTTTCAATTAATATACATAAAAAAATGTATACATAAGGTAAAAAAAAAAAAGAGAAGTACTTTAAACAAACTTGAATTGAAATAGATAGACATAGTTAGTAAATAAATAGTCAAATAGTGATATCATACGGAGTATTATTCTCCAGCGTAGCGGAGACCCCACTCTCTTGTTAAGTTCATTAATAAAAACTCTTACACCACTTTGTATGCCGGTTATATTAAATTTGTTGGAAAGTCTTTGCGCTCATAAAATTTTCCCTCTTATGGTTGGACATGGCCGAAACGCGGACCGATAAATCAATTTTCTGGAGTACACTCGGTGATCACCCTATTGTAGAAAAGGCGCTAGGTGGGTTTCTACCCCAACTGTTGTTATAGTGGGTATCATGGATATATATTACACTAGACCGTTTGAGGAGTTTCTACTCTCAATATTCGATGTCAACCGCAACACTCTCGTAAACATCAATCCTAGGATTCAATACTTTGAGGTGCACGAAATTATTTTTGGAGATTCATCTCACCTGGAGCCGGCCATTCTTTATAACCCATGATTCGCGTTCTTTTCATCTGCACATAAATTTAAGAATATGGATGAATCCTAGATTTCCTCGCTCGTTGTACAAGGAAGTTCACTCTCGTTGAAATATCACACCTTTCGTATGTCTTCCTTTCGAAAATGTAATGAAAATTTACTTTGAAATCCATGATCCTCGTTATCTCCTTTGAGAGAATTGCCTTAAATATCTATGCTACCGATGTGACTACTCCATATATTTCTTCCTTCATTGTTGTAACTATATTTCATTCGTCCCAGTTCGCCCCTTAGGGAGCTCCTGTTTTGTTTGTTAAGAAGAAAGGTGGTTCGTTCCGATGGTGTATTGATTATCGCGAGTTGAACAAGCTTACGGTTAAGAACCGTTACCCTCTTTCGAGAATTGATGATCTGTTCGATCAACTTCAAGGTTCGTCCGCTTATTCTAAGATTGATCTTCGTTCCGGTTATCATCAACTGCGGGCTAAAAAAACTGATATTTCGAAAACCGCTTTCCGTACCCGTTATGGTCACTGCGAATTTCTTGTTATGCCGTCCGGATTGACTAACGCACCTGCTGTGTTCATGGACCTCATGAACCGTGTGTGTAGCCCATATCTGAATAAATTCGTTATCGTTTTCATCGATGATATCCTTATCTATTCCAAGAAGTGATCAAGAGCACAAAGATAAGTGCTTGATTTGTTAAGAAAAGAAGAGCTGTATACTGAATTTTTCTAAATGTGCATTCTGGTTGAGAGAAGTTCAATTCCTTGGGCACGTTGTTAGTAAACAGAGAATTCAAGTTGATCCGGCTAAGGTTGAGGCAATTGGCAATTGGGAAGACTCCTACTCAGAGCGTCGGTTCCTAGGTTTGGTAGGCCATTATAGAAGGTTCATTCAAGATTTTTCACGAGTAGCGAAACCTCTGACTGCTTTAACACATAAGGGGAAGAAATACGAGTGGAAGAGTGAATAAGAGTCTTCTTTCCAAACTCTGAAGAAGAAGTTAACTTCTGCACCGATATTATCACTACCTGAGGGTAATGATGATTTTGTTATCTATTGTGATGCTTCGTGCCAAGACTTTAGTTGTGTCTTGATGCAGCGAAAGAAAGTCATTGCTTACGCGTCAGTTGAAGATTCATGAACAGAATTATACAACCCATGATTTAGAATTGGGAGCTATTGTGTTCGCACTCAAGAATTGGAGACATTACTTATATGGGGTCAAATGTACAGTGTACACTTATCACAAAAGTCTTCAACATATCTTTGATCAAAGACAGTGGAATATGAGGTAGCGAAGATAGGTTGAATTGTTGAACGATTATGATTGTGAAGTCCTTTAGCCATTCCGGGAAAAAGCCAATGTCGTGGCTGATGCTTTGAGTCAAAATGAGAGAGTTGAACCTCGTAGGTTTAGAGCCTTAAATATGACAATACGAACTAACCTCGCTAGGCAGATTATTGAGGCACAACAAAAAGCCTTGAAGGAGGAGAATTTCGCAACGGGAAGGTCAGAGGCATGAGTAAGAAATTTGAGGCACGAGCAGATGGCACGCGGTATTTTTGCGGGACGTCTTTGGGTTCCAAAATTTGGTGATTTACGACAACTTGTGTTAGATGAGGGCATGAGGCTCATAAGTCTAGGTACTCTATTCATCCTGGTTCAGGAAAGATGTATCACGATCTTAAGGAGCTATACTGGTGGCCCAACTTGAAAGTTGATGTGGCTACTTATGCGGCTAAGTGTTTGACCTGTGCTAAGGTCAAAGCTGAACATCAGAAACCGTCCGGACTTCTGGTGCAACCTGAAATTCCCGAGTGGAAGTGGAAAGGTATTACGATGGACTTTATTACGAAGTTACCGAGAGTTGTGGGTGGTTATGATACCATTTGGATGATTGTTGACCGACTCACTAAGTCAACTCATTTCTTGTCAATTAAGGAAACAGATTCAATGATGAAGCTTACTCGTTTGTATTTGAAGGAGATTGTTCGAGACATGGTGTTCCCGTATCGATTATTTCGGACCGAAACAGTCGATTTACATCGAGGTTTTGGCCGTCCTTACAAGATGCTTTGGGAACTAAAATTGGATATGACCACCGCTTATCATCCATAGTCGGATGGTCAGAGCGAAAGGACCATCTAAACGTTGGAAGACATATTGAGGGCATGCGTAATTGATTTTGGTAATGGTTGGGATAGATACTTGCCGTTGTCTGAATTTTCTTATAACAACAATTATCATGCAAGTATTAAAGCCGCACCGTTGAAGCTCTGTATGGTAGAAAGTGTAGGTCTCCCGTATGTCGGAATGAGGTTGGGGATGCTCAAATCACAGGTCCAGAAATTAATCATGAGACTACCGAGAAGATTGTACAGATTAAGGAAAGATTGAGAACCGCCAGAAGTCGGCAAAAGAGTTATGCTGATAAGAGAAGGAAAGATATAGAATTTCAGGTCGGTGACCGTGTTATGTTGAAAGTATCACCTTGGAAGGATGTGGTACGATTTCGTAAAAGAGGAAAGTTGAATCCTCTATTCGTTGGACCATTTGAGATTATAGAGAGAGTTGGACCCGTGGCTTATCGTTTGAAATTGCCACAAGAACTCAGTGTTGTTCATGACGTTTTTCATGTATCAAATTTAAAGAAGTGTTTGGCCGAGGCCGACAAGACTATTCCTCTGGAGGACTTCACGTTGATAAGTAACTACATTTTATTGAGGAACCTGTTGAAATTATGGACCGAGAGGTTAAGACACTCAAGCAGATTGTCCGGGTTAGATGGAAAGCCAGACGCGGTTCCGAGTTCACTTGGGAGCGTGAAGATCAGATGAAGCAGAAGTACCCACATTTGTTCCCAGATGCTGAGTCAACCCCTGCACCTGCTTAAATTTCGGGACAAAATTTCCGTAACGGGAAGGTACTGTCACGACCCTACTTTTTCCGTTATCTTTTACCGTTTATTATTTAACGTCCATTAATTGTTATTCGTGCCACGTCATTTCTATGACCTATATTATTATTTTTGTAATAATATATTAATTATTATGTGTTATGTGAATATTTGTATTCATATTTTAAATTGTACGTTTCTACGCGTCGTGGATTTCTATCCGGCGAATAATTTCGGTTTTCAAACCAACGGTCAGACTTTTGGAATTTTTAAATTCAAATTATTTTAAATATGATATTTTGATGTCATATGAATATATATGGTGTTTATATATTTTATTTGTCGCGTACGCGTTATCTCTCCGAATATTTAATCGTGTAGCGGTGTTTTCGCGTTTCGGGATTCGTTCGGGCATTCGGGCCACAAGAAAATGCTCTTAGCATCAATTTGGCCCACAAGTGGAGCCTACCCTACCTATTTCAGCCGAAAATTTTAAAGGGGAGGGGGTTAGGTTGTCAAATTTTCAAACTTGGGATTAAATTGATCAAAATCGCCAAAATGCTTCTCATTTTTAACCAAGCTTCATTTTTTTTTCTCTCTTCCTCCTCCCTTTTTGAACTTCCCATATCAGCACCATCATCATCATCATCTTCTTCTTCAACAATTTTTGTATTGGAGATTTAGGGCTTTCATCATTTCCGGATTCACCGTATCGAGCTCTACACGTTCATATCAACCATTTCTCGATTAGGGTATAAACTCTAACCCTAGATTTTTTATTTTTATTCAATTTTACTAATTTTGAATGTTATTATGATAGTATAGCACTTGTGTATTATTGTATTATTGATTATATGCGTAGAAATGCTCGATTATGTATGTTTTCGGTTTGAAAATTTTGGACAGAGGACTAATTGATCATTTCAGTATATTTAACTGATGTTTTTGTTAAATTAAAGTGTTTAGATGTGTTCCTCTCATCAAGACATTGATTTTAGACTCCGGATTCATGTTATTTCGATTCCCGGAACTCTAGTTATGATTAAAATGGTGTTTTCATGGAATTAAAATGTAAAAACGAATGCGTTCAGATTTGGTCGGACTTTGTGACCACTTTTGGAGTCTCTTGGGTGTACTAGTGTGTTAGGATTGATGATTGGAAAAACTTTCATGTTCGGGTCATCTAAATCCGAGCCACGGATCGCCCGTTATGACTAAAACTTGTTTTTGAACGGATTAAAGTCTCAAGTTGAATTATAGCTGTTGGTCACGACTTGGGGCTGTTCTTAGGGTGTTCTTGAATTCACTAATGTGTCGGGTGGTGTGGTTAGACGAGGATATATATAAGACTCGTCAAAAACCGACACCCGAGGCTCAAGTTATGACCCGACGAACGTTTTAATTAAAACTTATGGCTATGAATTTAACTTATGATATAAATAATGATTTTCATTATTAGTAAAATTACTTATGATATAAAAGTAATTAATTTAATTTGAGACTTATGATATATATATTTATTATATCATTTATTAATTACTTTATGATTTAATTAAACCTTTAATTAAACTTATGATTAATAATACTTTTATTATTAATGAAAAATACTTATGATAAGTATTTAACTTATGTTATGAGATTATGATTATAAGACTTATAATAAAGATTAATTAATTATTTAATTATTATAAGGCTTAGTTATTATTTAATTATAATTAAATTATTAAATACTTATGGTTTAATAATTATAATTAAATACTTATGATATGATTAATAATTCATTATTAATTAATAGTACTTATGATATGATTAAAAATTTTTATTAAATAATAATACTTATGTTATGACTAATATTTAATTAATTACTTAAATACTTATGTTATATTAATTATATCATTTAAACTTATGTTAACTTTATTAATTTAATTTAATTAAACTTATGTTATGACATAATTATACTTATAAGACTTTAAATAACATTATAACTTATATTATTATTATAACTTATACTTTTAAAATTAATGTTGACTATGTTTGACCAAGGTTGACTTTTGAGTTGACTTTCGGTTGACTTTGACTTTCAGTTGATTTTTGTTGACTTTCTAATTAAGGAAACTTTCCTAACTTAAAAACTATCTAAAAATAGAAACTTTCTAAATATGGAATCTTTCTAATTATGGAAACTTTCCTAAAATAGAAACTTTCCTAAAATAGAAACTTTCCAAAATAGAAATTTTTCCAGAAATGGAAACCTGCCAAAAATAGAAACTTTCTAAAAATAGAAAGTACGTGTTTTACGCTGTTATGATCAAACCGAAGCGTACTGAGTGTTGTTCTATGTTTACTTGCGACAAGTATTATAGCTATCATACTAAGACTTGACCTAAGTTAGTTATTTATATC
Organism: Rutidosis leptorrhynchoides; assembly: GCF_046630445.1. Classification (NCBI taxonomy): domain Eukaryota; kingdom Viridiplantae; phylum Streptophyta; class Magnoliopsida; order Asterales; family Asteraceae; genus Rutidosis; species Rutidosis leptorrhynchoides. The sequence goes on along the minus strand of NC_092337.1, from coordinate 462,918,783 downwards.
GACCTGCTTTATTTATAGGTCGGCGTTGTGATCTTTCTTGATCACTTTACTTCATTTGATGTTCGCTTTTTGTGTGGTTACTTCATTTTCGTTAAGGTGAGTTATAGTCTCATTTTTCTATTTTAAATCTTTTGGGATGAGAATACATGCAATTTATGTTATATTTTGGACACAAGTGGAAGTTGGTTTAAATTATTCATTGTGAGTCGAACAAAAATATTCCCTAATCTGGTAATTGTAATCACTGGTTTCTACTGGTGAACGCGAATCCTACGGATAGATCTATCAGGTTTGACAACCCCATTTCGAGCTAGTCGCGCTAGTAATTTATAATCGGAATGTTTAGTACTTCGTATTTAGTTGAAGATACACTTGTTCAGTGTATATATATTGTGTTTAGCAAGGGTAAATAAATGGTTAAGTGGTTATCTAGTGGCTCATGGGTTAATGGAATAATGTTTTATATGTTTTCGAGCATATAACTTTTGTGGTCCAAAATCAGGCTTTATGTTTTCAAACATAAATTTTTACGGTTTAAATTAAATATTGTTTGCAATATTAAACCTATAATTCACTCAACATTTTGTTGACAGTTACTCGCACGTTTTATTCTCAGGTTCATGATTGATTGCTTCCACTGTACTTAGAGAGTCTGCATATTTTTTATGGCAGCTTTTGTTAAACATTAACTTGCATTCTATTTTGATACATTAAATTGTGGGTGTTTGGCGACTTTGTTTTGGTCAACTTTTGATTAGGTATTTATGTATGCTTTTCTAAACTTACATATTTTGGTAGGTTTCCTTTATAGAAAATCATTTTTAAATAAAGAATGCAAGGTTATTTATTAAATTCATTTAGAGTTATGATCAAGCTGTGGGACCAAGATAACGATGGTCGTCAAGTGTACTTTGACGAGTCGTTACAGATAACTCAATTACAACAGTGAATGACTAATAACATGCAAAGTTATAAATTAACAAGAAACCGTAAATTGAGGGGGGGGGGTTACCGTTTCACGATCGATAAGTCAAAATGATGATTCGAAACACATAATAATACGAAAACAATTTTAAATAGCAAAAATTAATAATAAAACAAAGACGTTTACTTAGGTACTCTTTACTTTATTATGCTGAGATTTCACTTATGTATGCAATTTCATATCATGCATGTGACGGATACATCAAAGATATATTCCAGACGCAACTATAGTTTCTAGATAGATAGTGTCACCCAATCTTTACTAAATCCTATACCAGACTGTCCATATATTACCAATCAATCATCAACTAATTTATTAATCTATATGTAATTGCGCTAACTGGTCATCGCATACAATTCAAACTTGCTAGTGTCTTTGATCAATAAACATCAGCTAATTGTCAGATATCATGCACAAATATTTGTCACCTAGTTGCGAATCACTACATTTATTCTATGAGTTGTCAATTAAATCAAACAAGTATAATAACTATATTTCTCCTTCAAGTACTAATTAACAAGAATGGCTCTTCACCAAACAATAGATTATCATGCAATCAAATCAATCACCATAATATTAAAATTATCCCAACATAATAAGTATTTCGCCTAAGCAAACATAATAAACTTAGCCAACAATAGTCATGAAATCAGTAGAAACTATATTCAAATTCATATTCAAAAGTAATGAAACATGAATTAAACTGAAAATAAAAGTGTATATTAAATCAACCGATTGAATCGTGCTTCTCCTTGATGATCTAAAAGTGTTATGATGCTCCAAGCTTGCTGAAAACCTTCAAAAACTTCTTGGAATCAGCTCTGGAATGAAACTTGCTCTTACAAAAGTATATGGCTTCAAAACCCTAAGTCCCGTATTTATAGTTTTCTAAAACCGCCAAAGCCAAGCGGCGCATGGAACCTCCCATGCGGCGCCTCCGCAACACTTTTTGATTTAAACCCTAGCTGCATGCAGCTATTGACCAGCGCTTCCAACTTCATGTGACGCATCATTTCATTTACGCGGTGCTTTGATCATCATCTTCATGCTTTTCCTGAAGAACCATGCGGCGCATTATCAATTCAGGCGGCACATGACATCTGACTTTTCAACTTTCTGATCTTTCTGTTCCAATTTCCAGGCGACGCTTGAAGTTTATGCAGCGCATGCATCTGAAAAATTCTTTATTTAAGTCATTTACAGGCAGCACATGATATAGTTAATGCGACGCCTGCCTTGATATTTAGCAGATCATCATCCTTTTTATCTAACCCCGTTCCTCCCATCCAAATCATCAATCTCTTTGGTATTTTCCTGAAATCAACCACAGTCAATAAAGTACCAAAAGTTCGTGTAATTGACCTTAGTACCAACATAGTAACAACAAACAGTACCTCAAAATGGTATAAAAAGCATGTATAATTTAGGCACTATCACTTCGCTCTCACGATTACAGGTAACGTTACACTTGTCAAGAATAGAGAGTATTAGCGTACATGCGGAGAGGCACCCTTTGCCCGGCACACTTGTCAAGCATAGAGCGCTCCTCAGAACTTAAAGGAGGAACACTTTAGCGGATTATCAAGAGCATAGCGCCACGAGACAATGTTATCACATTGCGATGGGATGAAAGTTGTGTAAAAAAAGTAGCTCTCTTTCTACCATGATGGCGTTTTGTGCTTTGGGCCAGATGTAAAACCTCGATTATCTTGGAAGTAATACCAACCTTGCTCAAAGCGTTCATAACTAAATATATATTTTAATCAAGTTCACAGTAGGTGTAAAGTTATGCGCCCTACACCACATTTGAAAAACATTTAGGCAGAAAGCACTGTCTGGATCCAGTTGCCCGACCCCAATGCCGAAGTGAGACAAAACGAGCATATAAAAATTGCTAGGGGGAATGTGCAAGTTTCCTCGCTCCATAACAAGACTGTAGACGGCTACTTTACCATGAGGAGGACAGTTAGCGCATTGTAAATGCTCAGGAGAAGAAGGGTTAAGCGCGACAATAGGGGGATACCAGCTAATAGTTTTCTCGGTCAATCGAGGCGACACATCTATGGTTCCGATGTTAGTAAAGTCAGTGCTTGCATTTATAGAAGACATCTCGCGTTAATCAAATTTTACTTGACTCAGAAGAAAGCGAGATGCAAAGAAGAATAGAGGAAACTATAAGTACTTATAGGGAAGGAAAAAAGGAGAAAAATAGATCCGCGAATCTTGATCGTACATGTGTTAAAGATCCGTCAAAAAAGGACGTCAAAGTTAATGCAAACGAGGGGTGAAGTGACAATTACCCGTCATGATTAATGACATGTCAGAATAACTGCAATTCTTGTCTTTAAGGAATTTATATACAAGTTGAGTTCGACACTACGTGCGCTGCTTGCGCATAATATCGAACTAGGAGGACTTAATGATACGCATACATTTCTCATGCCTATGCGCATCACACATGCTGCACACGTGCTGCCGAAAGACTTCTAGTGCTAATAATGATGCGTGCGGAAAATGTTAAGGGCACAAAGGAAAAGGCATATGAGCGCCTATAAACAAAAGGATGTTTCCAAAGGACACCACGATACCCATGACACAGGAGTGGTGCAGGAGACCGACAAACCGTACTAGGGACCACGATCACCTTTACAAATTAGTGGATATGTGTAACATCCCAATTAATTAAGGTATTATTTTATGTAATTTAATTATTTTATATAGATGGTATGATATAGTATAAATAAATGGCAATAGTTAATGTTTGTTAGTTAAGTTAGAAGGTACTAGAGATGCAAAGTTAGAATTAAGGACCTCCCATAATAGAGTTTCGGTGGGGAGGGTAGAAAGTGCTAATATGACAGAGTTAATTTAATAAAAGAGTAAAAATACTGAAAATAATTATCAGTTGTTAAAAAAATTAAGCAGAGAGTGTGTGTGTGTGTGCTGTGTGTGTCGACTCAAACAAGGAGGAAGAAGAGGAAAGCTTCAATTGAAGAAATTGAGTACATGCAATTGAAAATTAGTGAAATCTAAGGCACTCTAATCATCCTAGCAAGTTTTAATTCTTCAAATTCTTCTCCTTTGTGCACAATTAGGGTTCTTGAACTCCTAGAGGCAAGGTATGAACTTTTGTATCTAAGTATCACTCATATTGGATGTTCTTGATGAATCTTAAGCTTAAAAGTTGTTGTATGTTGAAAATGTGCACACTTGTATGATTTAAAACTAATTTGTTAGTGATTTTGGAAGTAAGTTCATGTATGAACTTGCATTTTGAGTGTATGATATGAATATGGTGAATTTGGTGATGTTCTAGCCTAGAATCAAGTTATGCACACTAGGTGTTTGATGAAATGTCTCAATGAAATGTCTATGTGATTTAGTTAAAAATTATAAAGAAGAAAGTTTATACATGAATTGTTGTTATTGTTGTAAGTAATGAAATTTGGTTAAATGATGATTTAGATTTGCTAGTAATGGAAATGGTTTTATGCACATTTGATGTTAAATGAGATACTTGAAAGAATTGCAAGTTATGATTGTAAGAGATGAACTAGAGAATTGTGTGATTAAGGAGATGATGCTGGCATGATAATGTGATTATATTGAAAAAGATAAGTTAAAATGTTATATATGTAAGGGTTCATGTGAATATTGGAGTAAAAAGGAGATTAAGTCAATGTGTAAGTGTATAAAAGTGTTGAAAGCTTTTAAAAGATTGTAAATTTGTTGAGTTATGATAATGATGAGATTAGCTCATGTATAGGTGCTAATCAAGGCAAAGGAGCTTCAAGTGACCAAGGAACCTCATTTAATCAAGGTGAGTTTATAGGGGGTAAATTGGGCGGATCAAGAGTGGCTTAGTGTTCTCGGATTGCATCCGTGCAAGAGAGCAATGACTAAGTGCACTAGTTGGATAGCTTAGATAAAATTATTAGGTTCGCCTAATAATTGTATCTATGGATGATAGTTAGCTTAGACAAGATTAGTAAGCTTACTTAGTAATCTTGTCTATGGTATGACTTAGCTTAGACACTTGGGTGTCTATGTACATATACATGAATGAAATGTGGTTAAAGTAGCTTAGGCAAAAGAGTATGTCTATGGTTAGCTTAGACATAATTACTAGGGTTGGCCTAGTAAGTTATGTCTATGGTAAGTGATGGGTCGGATCCGAAAGTAAGTAAGCAACCGTTTGGTTGGAAAGACAAAGTAATGAAATGATTATGCCCAACATTGTATGCTTTATTATTCACCTATAACTCACTAAGCGTAAAAGCTTACCCCCGTGTTGTTTTATGTTTTATAGGAACGAAGGGCCATCGCGAAGGTAAGAAACCCATTTGAGGATAGCGGAGTATTGGCATTGTTGTAAGTGGTAATACAAGTCTCTATTTTGAATCAAGCTCTAATGGTACCGCTTATCAACGCCAAGTCTTTTGTATTTGACATTTATGTTTCCGTTAAGCTTTGGGACCAAATGGTGTATTTGAAATGTATAAAAACGTTTTCTTGATTTAAAAGATCTTCGTATTGTCGAATGATGTAAGAAACTGGTTTAACTAAGTTTGAATATGTATTATGATGATATAATGTGTTTTGAGTTAATGAATTGGTTAAATTGTGGTTTTGTTATTAAGTTGCAGATCAGTCCCTGCTCATGTGATACGTCGCGCTGCGACAATTTATGCCGCGCCGCGGCATTGAACGTGTTTTGGTAACAGAAGGGCTGCTAAGCATGAGATAAAGGCCTTTTTATGTCGCACCACGACAAAAGGGAGACGCGCCACGGCAAATAGCTTGGTCTGGGCGGACACCTGTTTTGTAAAAAAAAAAATCTATCTTTTAAATGTTGGTATCAGAGCTATGGTTTAAGGGACTTGGATAACCCACTATAGGGATTATCTAGGCTTAAACCATTGTTGCTAAAGGATAAGCGGTGATAACTCCTAAATTATACATGTTTTTAGATACATTTTGAGGAGTTATTTGGACATTTTAAGGTCATTTTGATACTAAAACACACAAAAATGGGTAAAAATAGGAAAAAGGTATTTTTAATGTTTTGTTGAGAAATGTGTTAAAACAAGACTAAAACAGGAAAAATGAGCTAAGTGAAATGCTGAAAATCTTAGTGATGTCACCGTTTTGGCCATATCTTGAGCATACGGACTCCGTTTCTGATGAGCCACCTGTCAAAACGACCGCAAGACAAAACTATACAACATAGTGGAGGAAGCCTCTGGCTTAGTCAAAGAGAAGCTGCCGGCTTGTGGCAAGAATCCGCCGGCTTCATTCAAAAAGTCAACATTTTGCCCGGACACGTTTTTCTTGGCCTCCAAGCTCAAATCTGAAGTGAAGCCACCGGCTTGACTCTGAAGCCGCCGGCTTGGCACGAAGCCACCGGCTTGGACCTAAAACGCGTTTTCTTGAGCGTAACGATCAAGTTTTGTTTGGAGAACAAGTCACCGCCTTGGGAAGTCACCGCCGGCTTGGCACGAAGCCGCCGGCTTGGCCACCATCCTAGAATATTATAAATACTGGCCGAATTCTACAGTTTTCAATGTATCTCTTCATTATATCTCTCTCTAGTTTCGAAATTCTGTAGTTTAGGGTTAGTTTAGGTTTTACTTTCAATGTAAAGTTGCTATCTTGCATTGGATTCAAGTTTAATTTCAAGATTAATGCAGGTTTTCTATTCCTCTTTATTACTTTGTAAGTTCTAATCTTATTTACTTTATTGCATCTTTTTAATTATGTCTTTATTTACTTTTATCTGTTTCTGTTCGTCTCTAACTATGAACTAAACGTTCATAGTGGTTACTTGGACGAAAACTGTGAACATCTGGAAAAACAGATGAAGCCGCCGGCTTCCTCAACCGGCTTGGCTGAGACAAAGCCGCTGGCTTCGTGCTTCAGTTCGTACGATTTATGGTTCTTTTTCAGATCTGTATGGTCGAGTTTCTGTGATAATATTTGAACTGTTTTGAAATTGTGATGCTTTAATATACTTGTTTGCCATGCTTAATGTTTAAATAACATGATTTTAGGGTTGATTAGTACTTGATCCGATGATCTTGATCCGATGATCTATTATTCGATTCATGCTACTTGTTTAGATCTAGTCCATCAAACTTGTTAAATTGAATTGCATGCAACTAGGTTAAACAGCATAATAGTGATAAACTTGTTTAATTGGATTTACGCTTATATAATAGAGTTCATTATTGTTAGGCTTAATCGAAGAACCTTTGTTTATGTGTGTTTAATTGTCAATTGCATGAGAACCTGATTAAGATTAACTTTCAGCTAGTAACTTGAGTTGATCTGATTAATTTTATTAGCTTATATAATTTGTCAGTCTAATTGAATGTTGCCTTGGATCCACATCAGGTTTAGGTGATATTTATCATGTGATTATTTGAATGCCATGAATGAAGACATTAGCTATGAACATCACTTAGTTAATGTATGCTTTAGGTCCTACCTTATGAATGATATGCGACATTTAGCTTAACCTTTTAGGGATAATGATTGGTCTATGATTGTTATCTTGCTATTTGTTAATATAAGTTATAAAATAATTAATATATTTCCCTTATGATTCACACGTCCTTGTAATCACTTTTCTTTTATAATTGTTTATTTTAAATCTTTATTTCTTGTTTTATTATTTTGTTATTTTGTTTACCTTAAATCATCTCTTTCCTAAGAGATAAGAATCTATCCTTAAAAACACATAAAAATCTATCTTTACTACTTTAATAAGAGCTAAACTATATAATAGGCAACTCTTATCTGCTTCCACGCTCTCTTGGAACGATAACCTAAAATACTACACTTGACCAGGTTTTCTTGCTCGTTAGGGTGTTAAAAGTGTATTAAATAAAGGTTATATAAATTTAAAAGTTTGAAAGGCAAATTAAGCACTGCACACTTTTGCACATCAACTTTTTGGCGCCGCTGCTGGGGAGCGCGGTAAAAACGAATATTTGAATTTATTTTTGGTTTATCAAGAATTCTTGTCGAGTGGTTCGAAAATTTCTACTTGGACTTGGTTGTTGGGCTTCCGATTTAAAGGGTCCTGCCTCTCCAATAGATCTACCTTGCCACTTTGTATTGAAGGATTGATAGATTGAAAGTTTATTTATTTATTTGTTGTAAGCGATAAAAGTTGTTAATTAATTTATTTATAAGTTATTTATATTTTATTACTTAAAGTTTAAAATTTTTAGTTATTATTTAATTACCTAAATTATTTTCTCATTCAAATCTTAATTACTCCTATAATTAAAATATTCATTTTAAAATCTAAATATCAATTCTTATTTAAAAATATGGAACAACCAACAAAGAGAGAAGAAGATATAAATTTTATGGAATTGTTTAAAGAGAATAAGGATGAATATAAGGCTGATCCATATACACCAAAACAAATACAATCGATGTTAGAATGGAATGAATACATGAGACAAGTAAAGGAAAAGGAAAAAAATGTTCAAACTCAACATGCGATAACAGTCATAAAATATCTTTCCAACGCGTGTCATTGGACTGATGATGAGGAAGATTTGGCTAATGAGGAGTTCGAACCAGTCAAAGAAGAGGTAGAGGAGATTGGGATTAGTGTTAGAAACATGTCGGTAGAAGAGATAATGATAGTCGAGGGATTTTGCCCATGTTTTTATGGACCTTTTCAATGTTGCACAAATCCAAACGTAAAACATTCATGCACCCCATCTAATACAGAATTACCTACCGATTCATACCTAGAACAATTAAGTCAGACAAAACCTTGTAAAGAAGAAGAAGTGGAGGAAGAAGATGAATCCGCAGAGTCTATGAATGTAGAACCATTTGAGGAATTTCCATATCATCTAAAATTCGGATATCTTCCTGAACTTAAACGATGGACGGTGATAGATGTTGAATTGTTTGAACAAGAGAATGATAAGGAGGAGTATGCTTCAATACCACAACCTACCACTCCACCACCTATGATCGTAGCCTCACCATTTAAGGATGAAATCATAGATGAGGAACCAACAGGTATAGAATGAGATCCTTCAGATACAGAAGATGATGATGAGTTTCATCCGATAAATTGGGATTCTTCAGATGATAAAGATGAGGATTTGTATTTCAAATTCGAGTTGATAGAAAACACTAGGTTAGTGGAACGTGCTATCATGTTAAGGATAGATTCACCGGTTGTTAAAGAAACTACTCATTTAGATCCACTTTCTGAACTATTACAAGAATTTCCCGAGTTATAGACTTGCTCACTTAATGGTAAAGATGATAGAGAAGAGGATTTGTTAACTGTTTTGATTGCTAATGGTTATGAGCCGACAACCGAGGAACTAGATGAATTAAGGATAGAGGTTGACTCCAACAACGTTAAAGGAAATCATAGCGGATTACAAGGATGTATGAATCCAATTTTACAGTTAGATGATATTGATTCTTCTCTTGAGGAAGATTTTTGAGAATTAATGAATGTAGACACGGGGGATTTCACACCTATAAGTATTAAGGATGAAGATCTATATGCCGAGTTTGACGAGATCAATGATGAATCCGAGGATGAACTATTTACTAAGAAAGAACTTATACCTGAAACACCAATTGAAATATGTATAACCCCGATAGACTTCGTGTATCCTAAGAAAATTATAGGATGTGAAATGATATTTGAAGACCCGTTTTGGCAAGAACCAGCAACAAAAACAAACTTATTGCCGCAAGACCTACACAATGGGAAACTATGTATTGACACTCAGGTTAATTTTAAAATTTTGAACAAACAACAAATTAAATATATCTTTACAACCCGAGGTGTTAATGACTGGTTAACGTTACTAATTCGTGGAACATTTTCCACCGATTTTATATGTCGCCCTATAAGTATGGAGGAAGTTAAACCCCACTAAGGAAAAATTTAAATGAGGCCGAGTCCAGCTTATGACTCGTTAATAAAGAAGAACGTATTTATTTCCTTTTTGTTAGTGATTGTTTGAATAAATGGGGTGATCGGGTGCGTGTTCTTCAAATTCAACTGTTGCAACTATCCTGTAACTACTTCCAAGTAACATCATTCTTCTCCCTATTTACATTTTTGTCTTCCTTTATTTTATTGTTGTAGTATAAATCCATGCAAGTGAGGACATTGCATGAAATAATTGTGGGGGGAGGAAAGTGAATTCTTCACTTAATTAAAAATCCAAGATAAATTTTTCAAATTGTTAAGGAAATACTAGTAAAATGAGGTTTTTATGATCACACTTGATTTTGTTTGTCCTACATTATAAAAATTGTTGCTTTTTGATTAATAATTCATACCCTTAAAAGTAACTAGATTTTGACTCCCTATATGGTGTAATTTTTAAATTTTGAGATGGAGTAAAGAAATATAAAACACCTAAAATCAAGGTAATGTAAATGATAAAGAAATATCTAGGATTTTATTTTTTGTTAGCCTTTTGTTTTAAAACCAATTTAAGCCAGTACCCAGGTCGTTAGCACTTGAATACTGATGTGTAAGATCTAGTATATAATTTATCTCTGAAAAACGCTGGTTTAAAGATTACTACACACTAACGGGCAGTGTACCCGATCGTGTAATAGTATAAAATTGGTAATTCCGAAATCGTTCCAAGGACAGTTTTAACGTGAGAATTAAGATTGTAACTAATAAAATAAACTAAGTTAATCTATGAAAATTGAAAGTACGAGATAGTTTGTTTTGGTGGCTATTTAACGATTAGCCAAATCAAAGATTGATTAAAAGTAAAAGACGATATTTTTGTATTTTTTAAGTTTATAAAAATAAATGCTGACTCAACAAAAAGTAAAGATATTTGAATTCAATAGATAGAAGAATGTTCGCCTAGATCTCCTATTCGCAGTGTTGGATGATTTGTTATTAAGCACTAGTTCTATTTATCAATGCATGCAATTACAGAGTCGGTTTACCCAGAGTTCTCTTTTAGCAAACACGTCAAACTAGGATTTATTGGCTTAGGGTTCCCTTTCACCAAAGACCACTTTCGTTTGTGACTTAGTAATTAACTAATTATAAGATTAAGAATCAATTGGTTACGCGTTCGCTACACACAATTCACCCCTATATTGTTCAATCAATGTTACCCGGTTTACCCCCTTGGTCCAGTAAGCACCCAATCGGTTAAGACAAATCAATTGGAAATTAGATCACTAAATTGAAACAGGGTTCCCTTTGTTCAAACAAGATTCACTAATCAACCTAGTAACAATAATCAACACCCACAAGAATGGTTCTTAATCAAAACTCATAATTATCATGCATTAATTAATAAAACTACAAAGTATCATCCAAACACATGCAAATATTCAATCTAGACAAACATTAAAAGTTTAGCCAAAAATCATGGCTAGAAAAAAAATCACAATCAAAGTAATAGAAGAATTCATTGTTTTAAACAAAGAGATTAACCTAATTAATGATTGAATCTTGAACGATAAACGGATCCAGACTTGTTTCCGGAATGATTGTTGTGTTAGAATGACCTTGAAGTTCTCCAAAGATCACCAAAAATCGTCCAAAAGCTGCCCCAATTCGTCTGGATGGAAGAATGAATAATTAGGGTATTTTTCGAGCCTTTTATAACTTGCCAAAATCACCTGAACCGACACACGGTCGCGCCGTGGCCAAAACTGTCGCGCCGCGACATATAACTTGAAATTTCAACCTCTTTAAACCAACTTCTGATCTGGAAACTCGTCATTCGTCGCGCCGCGGACGCATTAGTCGCGCCGCGACATAACACTGAAATTGGTTCCTTCGTCTATTTTTCTCTTTTTACTTGGTTTAATAATCTCAAAACCTCATTAATCAATAAAACATTAACGTTTTAATCCTCGATGCACTAGTAATATCAACCAATCGACAAAATGCCTCAAAAGCTTCAAAAACCGCATCTCTTCTACAAATAGCTCTTCAAACTCGAACATTCTCAATATTATCAAAATAAACACCAAATCGTATCCGAATGGACTAAATTATGATCGATATCGCTAAGGAAAACGTGTATAAAATATGCGATATCAAACCACCCCACACTAGAGTTTTGCTTGTCCTCAAGCAATTAAACTCGATAATAATCTTCTACCATATAATAACGTCTTCAAAAATGTATGTAGAACCAAACGAACAAGAAACCAAACTAACAACTAGCGTGGGACGATTTGGAGTAAGTAACAACCATGGTTCCCACTTGCATTCCCCCGAAGTAATTTCCCAAACCACGACAATATGTAACGATTATAGTAACCAAAGTTAACCTCGAATTACTTACCGTAATGATGAAGTAGAGAATATCGAAAAATAAGTCTTCAAAGTAAATGGGAATCAAGTGGGAACCGAGCACCCAAAAGTATAGCAATCGAACAAATGTGCCAAAAGAACGCACGGGCTACCCCGCAATTGGTCAAGCTAAGCCTCCCACACTACCTAACATCGCGAGATGTCGGTAAGAAAATAATGTGCTTAGGAGGATACAAATTACGTCCAGATATCATCAATAATCATGAGGTGATCATCTAATCCGTTAAGTCAACCATAAAGATTGAGGTTCATCAGGCTTAAAAGCTGATATCTTACCTTTCCGGAGGTTATCCACTGGGAATCTGATCAATCACTGACATTTTGTGTATCATGGTGCGCTTCCCATTTGACTAGCAAATCTCCCTCATTGAGATAAGCTTCGACTACCAGCTTCCCTGTTTGACGTTGAGGCCTGGTAGATTTCCAGTCGATTTTAGTAATGACTTTTCAAGATTTTTCGTCACCCTACAACTGGTCTGGACTACATCTTCTGAAACAAATCAGCAAGTGTGTCATTCGGGAGACTTGACTCCCTTAAGGATGGAATAGATACATCCTGTGTGGTTAAATAAGGTGGTCGGGTGCAACATTGTCCTTGTTAGGAGAAACAATGAGGATCGCCCTGTTTAAGTTTTTGATCTAGCGCATAGTCCGGTTTCGACCACACGCCACTATCACCGTTCATACGGTTGACACCCGCCTTGGTGCAGATGACCTACGTGTGAATTTTAATGTTCATGTAGGATTTCACATTCAAAATAATGAACATGTTTTGAAAGTTCAAGACTTTCTCCTCTAACAGTACCTCATCGTGAAATGATGGGTAATGAAATGGTACGCTTAAGAGATATACGTACCAAGTGAAACGGTCGGAAGACTTTACTTCCTTAATGAGTGGATCTGAGTCACTCGGAAGTGCCAATCTATTTCAACTGACACCGGTTTGCCTACTTCCCACATGACAAGCTTTTCTGCTTGTTTTAAGAAAGGTAAGAAGTAGATACTACCCTTCCAATAAATCCCAAAAACCTTTGGGTGCCATAGCTTTTGGCTATGGGTTGTGTTGTCTAAGCAAACACAAGCACGTAGCTATTGCTCCTAAAAAGGACAGCACTGGTGAAACTCGAGGCTCCTCTTCCCACAGTATCACACCATTAGATGATGTAATAATAAAATGATATAGTTTCGGAAGTCTGCTATACCAAGTAACCAAAAGTTTTTGATCTGGCACGTGATTCGGTCACAATCACGCTATGTAATCACCGCTCTCTCACGGTTTACACCCGTTTTGGTACAGGTGACCTACTATTAAGTTTTCCGAACTCGTAGGATTTCATGTCCAATGGTAATGAACATGTGGAACCTTTTGGCTTCTTTGAAAACGCGAAATATACCATAAAATACCAAGCCAATTTTCAAAATAAAAGTTTTGGCCAAATTTTCAATTGTTTTTCTACTTTTTTTTTATTTTTGAACTTAACTTTTCTGTTTTTTTTTATTTTACCCTAAGTTTTTCAAATTTTTTTTTTTTTACGACCAAAACCCGTGAAATGTCAAGTCTTTTAAATCAAAACAAATATGATGATGATTTCATTAACAACCAACCCGAGAGATTTTACATCCCCACCCCACACTTGAGATCAAGTAATGTCCCCATTATTTGAGATCAAAAATAGATTAAAATCAAAAGGGTAAGAAAAATAAAAACTTATCGAGTTAACCACTGATCGTGGAATGACAGTGACAGATGGCTCTGAACTTACTGCCAGCATAAGAACATCGTCCATTCCCGATCCTCACACCAATATCATCACTCAAGTAGTTTTGATGAACTTAATGCCAGACTTGAAAAATTGTTTCACCAACATACCTAAGAAAAGAAAAACACAAGAAAACTACATAAATGGGATAAGGTGGTACCACCCGGTACCGAAACGCCTTGTCCCCGAATAAATCCACAGTACATAAGCAAAATATAAAATTATCCAAGTACAAACCAACGAAACAGAAATAGTTTAAAACAAATTACAACATAATCACGGGTTTGCAGGCCCTCCTCACTGAAACCCATCATACGGCCAGTTGCCGTATGGATACTGCTGCTCGAACCGCTGACGTGCATCATCCAACCTCTCCTCCTCACTTTAAATCGGGGCCTGCACTCGGGGTTGTACTGGGCTGTGATAATAAACTGGTGTCTGAGCTTGTGTACCATAATAATTCTCAGGGTTATAGTAGAAAAGACGAGCGTTGTGCCTTTGCCAATCGCCTCCATATGCCATCCATTGCTGGTCATGCAAAGACTCAGCCGACCTCTCATCGATTCTCTGCTGACTTTCCCACATACGGTCATTATGCGACCGTTGTTCTCCCCGAAACGCAGCAAAGTTGTCTGACACACCGATTTGTACGTTATCGACCCGCGAAACTAAGTTATCCCAAATTTCTTGGGAAATACACCAAGGCTGACCCCCGCTGGCACATTCGGAGCAACCGGCTCCGCCTCTTCACCTCCTTGAACATTACCACCGGCCTCGTGCTCTTGTGGCTCAACATATGCGACCAAACCAACCCGATTCGCATCCCACATCACAAAACGCACATTAAGATAAAACCTTAAATTAAAAGGTTTCATTACTTGCAATTGGTCGGTTAATCTTGTACACCTGCTAAAATTGATGTCGAAAAATCGTGCAATCTTTGTAACAAAATGACCACCTAGCAGTGGCCTCGAAGAGCATGTCTCCCTCGACTGATTAGATAAATAGGTAGCAATCAACATACACAAATCCACATGCGCATTATGCCGAAATCGATGCATTATCCACAACTCGGTAGAATTAACCTTATCATTCCCATTCCTTCGTCCACAAAAAGTACACGACAACAGTTTATGGAGTAACCATAGATCTCTGCTTCGAATATCGGAGCCCTTCGACTCATTAGACACAAATGGAGTCAAACCTGAAATTTCAAACCAAAAGTCCCGCTCGTTATAATCATCCTGATTCCCCATGAACTCAGTTTCTTTCTTCAAATAACGTATCAAAGACTTTTCATCTAATTCTTCATACAAGTTTAGAGCTCGAGACAAATCAATTCGGCTCATGGCTCGACTTTCTCCTCCTAAATGAAATGTCAAAAAGCCTTGATCCGTCCCATCCCTTCGAGAACGGAAACTCAAAGAGGAGAAAAACTCAACAATTAACTCACGGTAAAGATCGTCTCTTAATGAAAAAGCACGTTCCCAAGTGCCAAGATCAACCCCCTGTCTCGACATCACCAACATATAAGCAATATCCTCCCTTACCTCACTAGATGCACTATTCAATTCATCCCAACTAAAATACCAAGTCGCTTGAATATTCCGAGCTGAAATGTATCCAAAATATTCCGAGAATTGCTCCTCAACTTGTTGCAACCAAACCTCCGGATTAGTTCTTCTCTCTTCCTCCCTTCGGGATTGAGCCGAGGAAGATGATGGAGCATCAAATCTGCTTCTCTACACACATGAAACAAAAACCAAACCAAACACAAAACATCGAAAAGTTAGCGTTAGAAAAATCAACATGTTCCCCATACTTGCACCAAGTACCATTAATATTCATCTCAACTTCAATTAGGCATTTAGACAAAAGCAAGTATTGACAACATATGTTTGTGTTCCATGGTATCAAATTCAAAACAATTCTCAAAACAAAATATCATGTAAGTGCCCCAATTAACTCAATTTCACCAACTCATCTAGTTAATTATTCTATTCCACGAAGAATAAACCATTCCAATAACCAAATAAACATCTCATAAATCACATAAATCATCATGTTTTACCAATTTCCAAAATCACAAATGACCCGCCCAAATCACCCCACACTATCTTAAAGCATGTATCTATAAGCAAACATCTTCCTAACAAACAAAATCCCCAAACAATCAACATCAAATTCGGATTTATCGCTACCCTAATATCAAGAATCAATATTATGCATAAACAACACAAGAACTCATGAAGAACACACAATAATATCATATTCATCAACAATTCATCAAATACTAAGGCATAAAAGTTTCAATTAAACAAACCCCTTAAAATTTCAAACATGAACCCTAAAATCAAGACAATTAATCAAGAAACATGAAAGAAAAAGCAAGAGATTAGTCAAAATCGGACCTTAACCGGCATGTTTGCACAATGAATTGAAGAAATTAGGTAGCAATTAGTGTTAATTGAAACTAGGGTTTGAGAGCTCTAACTTTGTTTGAGAGTTTAATGTGAGAGTGGTGGATGAAAAACTGATCCAAATCCCCTAAAAAGACTTCAAATCCCGTCGGTTCTTTAGTGGATCGGGTTGACCCATTCAATTTAAAACCATGACCGTGGGGATTGGAACCTGTGTGACAGGTTTGTCGCACCGCGACACAAGTGGTCGCGCCGCGGCGAAACGCAATACCTGATTCTGATTCTTTAAAAATACGTGACCCACAAAACTTTTGAAACCTCGTGCCGCGACCTCAAATGTCGCGCCGCGGCCATGGACGTGTTTGAAATCCATTTTTAGATGGCTTTCTGTAACCAAAAACTGTGTTAGATCGCGTCGCGACCCTGTTTGTCGCGCCGCGGCAATGGGCTGGACCTGGTACCTCGACTTTTTTTAAACTATGTAGCAAACTCCAATACCTTTAATCACCAAAACAACCACAAAAATAGCAAGTAATCTATCATAATTAATCATTTAGCATTTAAGACGCAGCAAACCCGTTATCACCTACATATTAATACAAACTATACAACGATGTGAACCATGTTTAACGAGTTTTTCACAAAACTCGTTTCCAACTTCAAGTAACCTTAGGATCGGGTTCAACGTGAACCCCGTCATCAATCACCATCGGACCATCAAAATACTTCTTCACACGATGTCCGTTAACCTTAAAAGTAGTACCGCTTGCGTTTTTCAACTCAATTGTACCGTACGGGTACACCTTAACAACCTCAAATGGTCCCGTCCACCGGGACTTAAGTTTTCCCGGTAGAAGCTTTAATCTAGAGTTAAACAAAAGCACTCGATCGCCTTCATTAAACTCTTTTGGACCCTTTAACTTCCTATCATGCCATTGCTTGGTTTTCTCTTTATAAATTAACGAATTCTCATACGCATCAAGGCGTAATTCACCAAGCTCATTCAATTGCCCCGCCCTTAGGCGTCCGGCTTCCTTCAAATCCAAATTGCACTTTTTAAGTACCCACATAGCTTTATGCTCAATCTCCAACGGGAGATGGCACGCTTTCCCATAAACCAACCGATAAGGAGTGGTACCAATTAGCGTTTTGTAGGCGGTTCAAAACGCCTACAAAGCTTCATCGAGTTTATTCGCCCACTTCTTCGAATTCGACCCCACATTCTTCTCAAGAATCCCTTTGAGAGCTCGATTGGTGTTCTCAACTTGTCCGCTCGTGTGGGGATGGTATGAAGTAGAAACTTTATGGAGAACTCCATATCGCTTCAATACCTTCTCCATTTGAGCGTTACAAAAATGAGTTCCCCTATCGCTAATCAAAGCTTTAGGAGTTCCAAATCGAGAGAATAAACGCTTAAGGAAGGAAATCACAACTCGTGCATCGTTTGTGGGTAAAGCTTGAGCTTCAGCCCATTTAGACACGTAGTCAATGGCAACGAGTATGTAACTATAACTCTGAGATTTCAGAAATGGCCCCATAAAGTCAATTCCCCAAACGTCAAAAACCTCGCAAACTTGGATGCTTTGTTGAGGCATCTCATCCCGTTTGGTGACTTTACCGGCCCTTTGGCAAGAATCGCACGACTTGCAAATCGGGTTGGCATCCTTGAAAATTGTCAGCCAAAAGAAACCGGCATCATAGACTTTACGCCCCGTGATTTGGGGTCCAAAATGCCCACCGGTAAGCCCACTATGGCACTCGGTCAAAATACGCATACACTCCTCACCGAAAACGCACCGGCGGATGACCCCATCGGGACAACAACGAAAAAGATAGGGAGCCTCCCAGAAATAGTACTTAAGGTCACTGAAGAATTTCTTCCTCTTTTGATGCGACCACCCTTTTTCCAAGAATCCCCCAACGAGATAATTAGCAATGTCCACGTACCACTGCTCGTCCACCTTGTCCATCGCCATGAGATATTCATCAGGAAAATCATCATGGATACTCGATTCGTGAAGGACTTCGAGATTTGGGTTCTCGAGTCTAGACAAGTGATCAGCCGCTAGATTTTCAGCACCCTTCTTATCCCGGATCTCGATGTCGAATTCTTGCAAAAGCAAGATCCATCTAAGCAGTCGAGGTTTCGCATTCGGTTTTGAAAATAGGTACTTCAGAGCAGAATGGTCCGAAAAAACTATAGTCTTAGACAAGACTAAGTAGGACATGAACTTATCAAAAGAAAAGACCACCGCAAGGAGCTCCTTTTCAGTGGTAGTATAATTCAATTGTGCTCCCTGTAAGGTCTTGCTTGCATAGTAGATGGGTCGGAAATGTTTCTCGACCCTTTGACCCAAAACAGAGCCAACAGCAAAATCAGAAGCATCGCACATAAGCTCGAATGGAAGGGACCAATTTGGAGCAATTATGATTGGTGCATTGAATAGTTTCTCCTTAAGAAGATCGAATGCCTTTTGGCACTCGTCGGAGAAATTCCACGGCATGTCCTTTTCAAGGAGTTTGTTCATCGGGTTAGCGATTTTAGAAAAATCCTTAATAAACCGCCGGTAAAAACCGGCGTGCCCGAGAAAACTCCGAACACCCTTAACATCGGTGGGAGGTGGAAGGTTCTTAATAGCCGTTACCTTCGCAGGATCTACCTCAATACCGTCCTTGGAAATCTTGTGCCCGAGAACTATGCCCCCTTGAACCATGAAATGGCACTTTTCCCAATTTAGCACAAGATTAGACTTTTCACACCGTTCCAACATCCATTCTAAATTCATAAGGCATGAATCAAAAGTGTCACCAAAGACCGAAAAGTCATCCATGAACACCTCCATGCAATCCTCTATCATATCGTGGAATATGGCCATCATGCACCTTTGAAAAGTGAGCATTGCAAAGGCCAAAGGGCATGCGTCGGTATGAAAATGTGCCATACGGACACGTGAAAGTAGTTTTCTCATGGTCCTCGGGCGAGATAGGAATTTGAAAATAGCCCGAAAAACCATCAAGAAAACAATAAAAGCTGTTTCCCGCTAACCTCTCTAGCATTTGATCCATGAAATGTAACGGGAAGTGGTCTTTGCGTGTGGCGTCGTTCAACTTTCGATAGTCAATACAAACATGCCACCCCGTGACAGTCCTAGTGGAAATTAACTCATTTTTATCATTGGTGGTAAGAGTTATACCACCTTTCTTAGGTACACAGTGTACCGGGCTAATCCAAAGACTGTCAGAGATCGGGTAAATCAGACCTGCATCGAGGAGCTTAATGATCTCTTTCTTCACGACATCTTGCATGTGAGGGTTCAACCTCCTTTCACATTGCACCACTAGTTTGGAGTTATCCTCCATTAGGATTTTGTGGGTGCAATAGGAGGGACTAATACCCTTAATGTCGTGAATTTTCCACGCAATGGCCGGTTTATGGGCCTGCAGCATGGTTACAAGCTCAGTTTTCTGACCTGTAGTAAGAGAAGAAGAAATAATTACCGGGAGCTTAGATTCCTCCTGAAAATAAACGTATTCCAAATGATCAGGAAGTGGTTTCAATTCTAACTCGGGAGGTTCTTCAATTGAAGACTTGCTCCGGTAATCCGCATCACGCTCGAGTTCTTTGAACTCCTCCTCAGTCGGCTCATAGCCGTTTTCCATCAAGGTGGTCAAAATATCCACCTCCTCAACCTGCAACTCTTCATCAATTTCAACCAATGAGCATTCTCCTGAACCCTGTAACTCTGGGAATTCCTGCAACAACTCAGAGTGGACATTCACAGTGTTAAGAAAATAGCATACATCATCGGTGTACGCAGGGTATTTTAAAGTATGGTCGATTGAGAAAGTTGCATGCAAATTATCTATCCGAAGGGTCAACTGTTGGCCATATACATCAATGATACACCTAGCAGTATTTAAAAATGGCCGACACAAAATCAGTGGAATCCTATCATCCACTTCCATATCTAACACCACGAAATCTGCCAGAAAAACCAACGACCCGGTCTTAACTAGCATATTCTCGATAATTCCCTAGGGAATTTAATAGAGCGGTCTGCTAGCTGAATAGCCATTCGCGTGGGTTTCAACTCCCCGGGGTCTAGCTTCAAATAAATAGAATAGGGCATTAAATTTATGCTAGCCCCCAAATCTGCCAATGTCCGCATACAATCCAAGTTACCCAGTAAACAAGGAATGGTAAAACTCCCAGGATCCTCAAGCTTCTCGGGAAGCTTGTTTGCAACTACCGCTGAGCATGCGGCATTCAACCTGACTGAAGACACGTTCTCCAGCTTCTTCCTGTTAGTTAGCAAGTCCTTAAGAAACCTTGCATACTTGGGCATACCTGCAATCACATCAATAAAAGGCAAATTAATGTTAACTTTTTTAATCAAGTCCATGAACTTGGACTTTTCTGCCTCCAGCTTCTCCAGTCTCTGCTTTCTCGGGAATGGGAGCGGTGGTTGATACTCTTTAACTACTGGTTTAGCAGCAACAGTTTCCGGTACCCTCACAACCTTCTCAATCACCTGTTCTGGCTCCTTATCCCCCTCCGGTTCACTAACAACTACCGGCTCACTATCCTTAACCAACGGCACTCGCAAATCATACTCATCAGGCGCTCTCGGTGAATCATATGCTAAACCACTGCAGGTAGTGATAGAATTAACGTGCCCATTCTTCGGGTTGTTATCGGTCTTACTCGGTAACTCCCCCGGTTTCCTCACATTATTCTGACTAGCAAGTTGACCAATTTGTTTCTCAAGATTCTGAATAGCTGCTTGTTGATTTCGAAACATTTGATCATTCTTCTCATTGTTCTGAGTAACAGTAGTAACAAGCTGAGTTTGAGATATCACAAGCTTCTCGATCATAGCTTCAAGATTGGACTTTTTCTCTTCGGCTTGGGGTTTCTGAAAATACCCGGGAGCTTGCTGTTGATATCCTCCACTAGAACCTGACTGAAACCTCGAACCTTGATTACCTTGAGGATTATAGGGATTGTTGAAATTCCTATTAAACTGCGCACGTCCCTGAAACTGATTGTTGTTCTGCTGACTAATATAAGCTATCTCTTCCTTCTGATTCATAGTCAAACCTGCATCACAATCTTTTGCCAGATGCAATCCCCTACAATACTCACAACCCACCTTCATACCATGAATATCCTTATTTATCTTCTTCAAATTCCTACCAAAGGAATCCAACTTAGCACTTATAGACCCAAAATCGTCATAAGCACCATGGGTTTCGGTTCTCTTAACTGAAGCTGAATGGAATGACTCATGATCTTGATGCCATTCATGAGAGTAAGCAGCTTGCTTTTCAATTATCTCCAGTGCCTCTTCTTCGGTCTTATCCATCAACGTACCACCTACTGCTTGATCAATAGTCTGATGAGTTGAGATATCACAACCCTTGTAGAAAATCTGGACCTTCTGTAAATCATTCAACCCGTGTTGCGGACATGAGCGTAACAAAGTAGCAAAACGGTCCCAAGCATCAAATAACGTCTCACTGCTCTTTTGTCTAAATTGTGAAATTTCTGCTTGAAGTCTAGCAGCTCGAGACGCAGGGAAAAACTTCGATAAAAACTTATCCTCCAAAGTCTCCCAAGAGGTAATCGTGCCCTCTGGTTGCTTATCTAACCATCTCTTGGCTTCTCCCTTAAGAGTCCAAGGAAAAAGCCTTGTCTTGATCGACGTATCGGCAACCTCATGCAACTTAAACAAATTGCAAACATCATTAAAATTACGAAGATGCTCGTTAGCATCCTCAGTATCCTTGCCATAAAATCAGCAATCAGAAGAAATCAAATTCAGGATCGGCCCTGTAATTTGAAAAGGCTGAGTGATGTTCGGTTGAGTAATCGAGTTGCCTTGGCCCCCTCGTGTGGCCTTCAACTTTTGTGCCATAGTCTGAGGACGAGGTGGTTGTTCTTGGTCAGCCATATCTTCAGTCTCGAAAAGATCTAATGAGATGTAAGATTCTTCTTCTTCTCTGATTTCAGGCGGTGTATCGGGCACCACAGTTTCAGAACTACTACCCAAATTAATTATATTAGCACTTGAAGAAAAAGATGAATCCACTGTAGACTGTTGTTCGTGACTTAACGCTCTGAATAACTCTCTTTCGGGTTCTGCAAATGGTTGAAGAATCGGAGAATTAGAAGAACGCATATGTGGCATGCACTACCTGTTTCCTGCGAAATCACAACTAACAACTGATTAAACGCACCGATTCAACTGAGAATAACGAAAAGAAATAATAAACTATAACTAAACTAAACTACGAACAATTAGATAACAATCTTAATTTTCGACACAACTGTCCCCGGCAGCGGCGCCAAAAACTTGATGTGTAAGATCTAGTATATAATTTATCTCTGGAAAATGTCGGTTTAAAGATTACTACACACTAATGGGCAGTGTACCCGATCGTGTAATAGTATAAAATTGGTAATTCCGAAATCGTTCCAAGGACAGTTTTAACGTGAGAATTAAGATTGTAACTAATAAAATAAACTAAGTTAATCTATGAAAATCGAAAGTACGAGATAGTTTGTTTTGGTGGCTATTTAACGATTAGCCAAATCAAAGATTGATTAAAAGTAAAAGACGATATTTTTGTATTTTTTAAGTTTATAAAAATAAATGCTGACTCAACAAAAAGTAAAGATATTTGAATTCAATAGATAGAAGAATGTTCGCCTAGATCTCCTATTCGCAGTGTTGGATGATTTGTTATTAAGCACTAGTTCTATTTATCAATGCATGCAATTACAGAGTCGGTTTACCCAGAGTTCTCTTTTAGCAAACACGTCAAACTAGAATTTATTAGCTTAGAGTTCCCTTTCACCAAAGACCTCTTTCGTTTGTGACTTAGTAATTAACTAATTATAAGATTAAGATTCAATTTGTTACGCGTTCACTCCACACAATTCACCCCTATTTCGTTCAATCAATGTTACCCGATTTACCCCCTTGGTCCAGTAAGCACCCAATCGGTTAAGACAAATCAATTGGAAATTAGATCACTTAATTGAAACAGGGTTCCCTTTGTTCAAACAAGATTCACTAATCAACCTAGTAACAATAATCAACACCCACAAGAATGGTTCTTAATCAAAACTCATAATTATCATGCATTAATTAATAAAACTACAAAGTATCATCCAAACACATGCAAATATTCAATCTAGACAAACATTAAAAGTTTAGCCAAAAATCATGGCTAGAACAAAAATCACAATCAAAGTAATAGAAGAATTCATTGTTTTAAACAAAGAGATTAACCTAATTAATGATTGAATCTTGAACGATAAACGGATCGAGACTTGTTTTCGGAATGATTGTTGTGTTAGAATGACCTTGAAGTTCTCCAAAGATCACCAAAAATCGTCCAAAAGCTGCCCCAATTGGTCTGGATGGAAGAATGAATAATTAGGGTATTTTTCGGGCCTTTTATAACTTGCCAAAATCACCTGAACCGACACACGGTCGCGCCGCGACCAAAACTGTCGCGCCGCGTCATATAACTTGAAATTTCAACCTCTTTAAACCAACTTCTGATCTGGAAACTCGTCATTCGTCGCGCCGCAGACGCATTTGTCGCGCCGCGACATAACACTGAAATTGGTTCCTTCGTCTATTTTTCTCTTTTTACTTGGTTTAATAATCTCAAAACCTCATTAATCAATAAAACATTAACGTTTTAATCCTCAATGCACTAATAATATCAACCAATCGACAAAATGCCTCAAAAGCTTCAAAAACCGCATCTCTTCTACAAATAGCTCTTCAAACTCGAACATTCTCAATATTATTAAAATAAACACCAAATCGTATCCGAACGGACTAAATTATGATCGATATCGCTAAGAAAAACGTGTATAAAATATGTGATATCAAATACATACTCAAATATATAGAGTGCTAACAAAATTCCAATTAGTTACCATTAGAAACCTTAACCTTTTTAGAAATAACCCAATTAAACCTAATTCCTATTTCTAACCCTATATTTTTTGGAAGTATAAATTCTTAGTCAAACTTATGTCTTTTCATTAATCTAATTTTAAAGCTAATAGAACTACTCTCAACTTCGAGATCGGAGTACTTGATTAAGATAGGAAGTAAACGCCAAATATTGTGAAACGATTGCAAACTTATAGCCACTACCATATGGCATAATAAGCATGGACCACTGAGGCAGCAAAAGAGTCCCAATGAGGGCCAACTTAGAAAAATTGCCAAGTGTAAAGCAAATGCTAAGCATGAAAGCAAAAGAAATGAAAAGTTAAAAGAGCTCAATGAAGGCCAATAAGAGTGATGAGAGCGAGAGAAAAGAGTTCCAATGAGAACCACACACATTTAAAAGCTCTAGTTAGAAAATAAAAGAGTCCAATGATGACCAACTGTTGTATAAATCTGGATTAATGAACATTAGGACCACTTGTACTCCTTGGTCTGGTTCAGACTAGTTCTTATAATAATAACTAAACTTTAATGATTAGACATCTTTTTGACTTTGCATTTTGCTTCCGCTTTTAAACCAATTTTATCCGTGTCATGACAAACCCGATAAACCAAATTCCGATATAAACTACCCATTTAATTTTTCTTTTGATACATTACCTAGATGAAGTTCATAAATAAGTGTTAATCTTCGATAAAAGTTAAAGATAATTTTCTGGTTGAAAATAAAAGATTAACCAAAGTATTGTTAAAATATCTCATTAAATACTATGTTTGATTAAAATGTTTAAGGGAGTGTACTTTTAAATGCTTAAATATTTATTTGCTTGAGGACAAGCAAAAGCTTAAGTGTGGGGGATTTGATAACTCCTAAATTATACATGTTTTTAGATACATTTTGAGGAGTTATTTGGATATTTTAAGGTCATTTTGATACTAAAACACACAAAAATAGGTAAAAACGGGAAAAAGGTATTTTTAATGTTTTGTTGAGAAATGTGTTAAAACAGGACTAAAACAGGAAAAATGAGCTAAGTGAAATGCTGAAAATCTTAGTGCTGTCACCGTTTTGGCCATATCTTGAGCATCCGGACTCCGTTTCTGATGAGCCACCTGTAAAAACGACCGCAAGACAAAAATCTACAAAATAGTGGAGGAAGCCTCCGGCTTAGTTAAAGAGAAGCCGCCGGATTCAGTCAAAAAGTCAACATTTTACCCGGACACGTTTTTCTTGGCCTCCAAGCTCAAATGTGAAGTGAAGCCACCGGCTTGACCCTGAAGCCACCGGCTTGACCCTGAAGCCGCTGGCTTGGCACGAAGCTGCCGGCTTAGACCTAAAACGTATTTTCTTGAGCGTAACGATCAAGTTTTGATTGGAGAACAAGTCACCGCCTTGGGAAGTCACCGCCATGGGAAGCCGCCGGCTTGGCACGAAGCCGCCGGCTTGGCCACCATCCTAGAATATTATAAATACTGGCCAAATTCTACAGTTTTCAATGTATCTCTTCATTATATCTCTCTCTAGTTTCGAAATTCTGTAGTTTAGGGTTAGTTTAGGTTTTACTTTCAATGTAAAGTTGCTATCTTGCATTGGATTCAAGTTTAATTCCAAGATTAATGCAGTTTTTCTATTCCTTTTTATTACTTTGTAAGTTCTAATCTTATTTACTTTATTGCATCTTTTTAATTATGTCTATATTTACTTTTATCTGTTTCTGTTCGTCTCCAACTATGAACTAAACGTTCATAGTGGTTACTTGGACGAAAACTGTGAACATATGGGAAAACAGATGAAGCCGCCGGCTTCCTCAGTCCAAGCCGCCGGCTTGGCTGAGACAAAGCCGCCGGCTTCGTGCTTCAGTTCGTACAATTTCTGGTTCTTTTCCAGATCTGTATGGTCGAGTTTCTGTGATAATATTTGAACTGTTTTGAAACTGTGATGCTTTAATATACTTGTTTGCCATGCTTAATGATTAAATAACATGATTTTAGGGTTGATTAGTACTTGATCCGATGATCTATTATTCGATTCATGCTACTTTTTTAGATCTAGTCCATCAAACTTGTTAAATTGAATTGCATGCAACTAGGTTAAACATCATAATAGTGATAAACTTGTTTAATTGGATTTACGCTTATATAATAGATTTCATTATTGTTAGGCTTAATCGAAGAACCTTTGTTTATGTATGTTTAATTGTCAATTGCATGAGAACCTGATTAAGATTAACTTTCAGCTAGTAACTTGAGTTGATCTGATTAAGTTTATTAGCTTATATAATTTGTCAGTCTAATTGAATGTTGCCTTGGATCCACATCAGGTTTAGGTGATATTTATCATGTGATTATTTGAATGCCATGAATGAAGACATTAGCTATGAACATCACTTTGTTAATGTATGCTTTAGGTCCTACCTTATGAATGATATGCGACATTTAGCTTAACCTTTTAGGGATAATGATTGGTCTATGATTGTTATCTTGCTATTTGTTAATATAAGTTATGAAATAATTAATATATTTCCCTTATGATTCACATGTCCTTGTAATCACTTTTCTTTTATAATTGTTTATTTTAAATCTTTATTTCTTGTTTTATTATTTTGTTATTTTGTTAACCTTAAATCATCTCTTTCCTAAGAGATAAGAATCTATCCTTAAAAACACATAAAAATCTATCTTTAGTTCTTTAATAAGAGCTAAACTATATAATAGGCAACTCTTATCTGCTTCCACGCTCTCTTGGGACGATAACCTAAAATACTACACTTGACCGGGTTTTCTTGCTCGTTAGGGTGATAAAAGTGTATTAAATAATGGTTATATAAATTTAAAAGTTTGAAAGGCAAATTAAGCGCTGCACACTTTTGCACATCAAGCGGTTTAGGACTTGCATGATAGTTAAGGATTGAATGATTATGCCATGCTCCATAAGATAGAGTTGTTGACGAGACTTGTAGTGTGATACTAAGAATCGTGGTTGATGTAAACAAAGAATTTAATCCTCATTAACCATGAGTCATAATGGATTAAGTGCGTAATAAGATGGTGTAATGATGACCGGCTATTGCCATTACTTCATTTTAGTACGCATGAATGTCTATTATGGTCATGGTGAAATGTGCTAGGAATTCTTCCGGTTTCTTTTGCTATGGTAAAGTAATGATGCATATATTTGAACTAATGAGTGAGATGTCTTGTTTCAGAATGGCTATCGTATCTCCAAATAGAGGTAATGATGAGGACGATGAGTACGTCCACACTCCGTCAATGGAGTCTATAGAAGGCTCACCCTCTGAATCCGATGAGGTTACTATGGCAAACGATATCTCGGGACAGATAGGACAAGCTTTGATACGATACACCCCAACCCTTTTAGAGAAGATAAAGACATTGATTAATGATCAATTGGATGAAAATTTAAAGACTCTTATGACCAATAATCCTACTTTAAGAGGAGAAGGGGGAAGTGGGTAAGACAGGAAGAAGTAGAAGCCCCGAGAAGAAAAGATGAGCGTTTTGAGTTCAAGAATTTTGAAAATTGTCATCCACCGGAATTTCATGGTAAGGTTGATCCAATTGTTAGTCAAAGGTAGATTGATGAGATAGAATAAACTTTTATGTTGTGTGAATGTCCCGAGCACTTAAAAGTAATTTACGCGGCTCATCAAATGAAAGGAAATGGTTATGAATGGTGGAATTTCATAGTTAAGTCACATGGGCGAGATGTGGCAACTAGTTTTTCGTGGGAAAAGTTTCGTGAGATGTTTATGAATCAATTTGCTCCACCCGTCGAAGTTAGTAGGTTGAAATCCGAATTCATGAATATCTAGCATGGAAGTAAATCAGTGACTGAGTTTAATGATAAGTATCGATTTTGCCCGGACTTTGTTTCAAGTCCCAAGTTGATGATGGATCACTATCATGAAAAGTTAAACCCCGAAATAAGTGAGTTTATTGATAAGGGCACGTATAAGACTTTAGCCGAAATGATGAATAGGGCTCTTGTGAGGGAACACGAACTTAGGAAGAAAGCCGCGTTTAAACGAAAGTTAGATCAAGATTCAAAGTCAATGCAAAGTATGAGCCCGAAGAAGGGTAAGTTTAATTCTGAATCTCCACATAAATCAAAAAGAGGGTTTCATGTCGGGGAAGAGTGGTGGAAAAGAAGTGAAGACATGTAATAGGTGTGGTAAGAATCATACGGGCGAGTGTAAAGCGGGTACCACTAATTGTTATTCATGTGGGAAGCCGAGTCATAGAGCCGCCGAATGTCCTAAGAAGGGTAAACAGTGTTATTATTGTTTTGAAAAGGGTCACTTTCAAGCCGAATGTCCGGAGTATAAGAAAGATTTGGCAAGTGGTAGTGTTAAGAAGGAGGTTAAGACGGAACCAAAGACTAGTGATAGCCGACCAAGAGCCCGAGCTCATCAGATTACCGCACTCGAAGCGAAGGAGTCCCAAAATGTGGTTTCAGGTACCTTTATTGTAAACTCTTTACCTGCGCATGTTTTGTTTGATTCCAGTGCTACGCGGTCGTTTGTTTCTTATTCTTTTTGTAAACATTTTGACATGACCCCAAGTATGTTAGAGCATCCTTTAGAGGTTGAGATAGCGGATAATAAAACCGTTATGGTCTATAGCATCATTAAGGGATGTGAAATTATTTTGGATGATGAGAAGTTTGTTATAGATTTAATACCCATGCATATGGGAGAATTTCAAGTAATTGTAGGTATGGATTGGCTAGATGACAATGAAGGAATAATTTTGTGTCGTAAGAAAATTATATTAGTTCAATCACCAAGTGGGAAAGTTATTTGGATTTATGGGGAACGGGCTAGACGTGCTATTCCTATATGCACGTATGCTAGAGCTAAAAGATTTTTGTCTCATAGGTGTTGTGCGTTTTTGGCACATGTGGTAGATGATTCGAAGAGGGTTGTTGAAATAAGTGATGTACCAATAGTTAATGAATTTCCGGATGTGTTTCGAATGAGTTGCCCGGTGTTCCTCCCGAACGAGAGGTAGAATTTCGAATAGAGTTGATTCCCGGAGCCACGCCAATTGCCAAAGCACCCTATCGACTAGCTCCGTCGGAAATGAGGGAAATGATGACTCAACTACAAGATTTAATAGATAAAGGTTTTATACGTCCTAGTAGTTCACCTTGGGGAGCTCCGGTTTTGTTTGTGAAAAAGAAGGATGGAACAATGAGGATGTGTATAGATTATCGTGAATTGAATAAGGTGACTATTAAGAATAAATATCCATTACCGAGGATAGATGATTTGTTTGATCAATTACAAGGTGCATGCTTCTTTTCAAAGATAGATCTAAGGTCGGGTTATCATCAATTAAAGGTGAAGGAAGAAGATATCCCTAAAACGGCTTTTCGCACGAGGTACGGTCATTATGAATTTGTGGTTATGCCTTTTGGGTTAACTAATGCTCCGGCCGCGTTTATGGATTTGATGAATAGGGTTCGTCGACCGATGCTCGATAAGTTTGTGATTGTATTCATTGACGATATTTTAGTATATTCCAAGGGAGAAGAGGAGCATGCGTTGCATTTACGACAAGTGTTAGAAACTTTAAGAAGAGAAAAGTTGTTCGCTAATTTCTCTAAATGCGAGTTTTGGCTTCGTGAAGTTCAATTTTTAGGACATGTCATTAATAAGAAGGGTATTTGTGTTGATCCGACAAAGATTGAAGCGATAATGAGATGGGAACCGCCTACGAATCCCACCGAAGTTAGGAGTTTCCTAGGTTTAACGGGGTACTATCGTCGGTTTATACAAGATTTTTCTAGAATAGCCACCCCACTCACAAAGTTGACCCGAAAGAATGTGCCATGGAGATGGGAAGAAAAGCAAGAACAAGCGTTTCAACTCCTTAAGGAGAAACTTGCTCAAGCTCCTATACTAGTTTTACCGGAAGGGAATGAGAATATGACGGTTTATTGCGATGCTTCTAAGAAAGGTTTGGGGTGTGTACTAATGCAAAATGGGAAAGTCATAGCTTCTTTATTTATGTCATTTACAGGCGGCGCATGATATAGTTAATGCGACGCCTGCCTTGATATTTAGCAGATCATCATCCTTTTTATCTAACCCCGTTCCTCCCATCCAAATCATCAATCTCTTTGGTATTTTCCTGAAATCAACCACAGTCAATAAAGTACCAAAAGTTCGTGTAATTGACCTCAGTACCAACATAGTAACAACAAACAGTACCTCAAAATGGTATAAAAAGCATGTATAATTTAGGCACTATCACTTCGCTCTCACGATTACAGGTAACGTTACACTTGTCAAGAATAGAGAGTATTAGCGTACATGCGGAGAGGCACCCTTTGCCCGGCACACTTGTCAAGCATAGAGCGCTCCTCAGAACTTAAAGGAGGAACACTTTAGCGGATTATCAAGAGCATAGCGCCACGAGACAATGTTATCACATTGCGATGGGATGAAAGTTGTGTAAAAAAAGTAGCTCTCTTTCTACCATGATGGCGTTTTGTGCTTTGGGCCAGACGTAAAACCTCGATTATCTTAGAAGTAATACCAACCTTGCTCAAAGCGCTCATAACTAAATATATATTTTAAACAAGTTCACAGTAGGCGTAAAGTTATGCGCCCTACACCACATTTGAAAAACATTTAGGCATAAAGCACTGTCTGGATCCAGTTGCCCGACCCCAATGCCGAAGTGAGACAAAACGAGCATATAAAAATTGCTAGGGGGAATGTGCAAGTTTCCTCGCTCCATAACAAGACTGTAGACGGCTACTTTACCACGAGGAGGACGGTTAGCGCATTGTAAATGCTCAGGAGAAGAAGGGTTAAGCGCGACAATAGGGGGATACCAGCTAATAGTTTTCTCGGTCAATCGAGGGGACACATCTATGGTTCCGATGTTAGTAAAGTCAGTGCTTGCATTTATAGAAGACATCTCGCGCTAATCAAATTTTACTTGACTCAGAAGAAAGAGAGATGCAAAGAAGAATAGAGGAAACTATAAGTACTTATAGGGAAGGAAAAAAGGAGAAAAATAGATCCGCGAATCTTGATCGTACATGTGTTAAAGATCCGTCAAAAAAGGACGTCAAAGTTAATGCAAACGAGGGGTGAAGTGACAATTACCCGTCATGATTAATGACATGTCAGAATAACTGCAATTCTTGTCTTTAAGGAATTTATATACAAGTTGAGTTCGACACTACGTGCGCTGCTTGCGCATAATATCGAACTAGGAGGACTTAATGATACGCATACATTTCTCAAGCCTATGCGCATCACACATGCTGCACACGTGCTGCCGAAAGACTTCTAGTGCTAATAATGATGCGTGCGGAAAATGTTAAGGGCACAAAGGAAAAGGCATATGAGCGCCTATAACCAAAAGGATGTTTCCAAAGGACACCACGATACCCATGACACAGGAGTGGTGCAGGAGACCGACAAACCGTACTAGGGACCACGATCACCTTTACAAATTAGTGGATATGTGTAACATCCCAATTAATTAAGGTATTATTTTATGTAATTTAATTATTTTATATAGATGGTATGATATAGTATAAATAAATGGCAATAGTTAATGTTTGTTAGTTAAGTTGGAAGGGACTAGAGATGCAAAGTTAGAATTAAGGACCTCCCATAATAGAGTTTTGGTGGGGAGGGTAGAAAGTGCTAATATGACAAAGTTAATTTAATAAAAGAGTAAAAATACTGAAAATAATTATCAGTTGTTAAAAAAATTAAGCAGAGAGAGTGTGTGTGTGTGCTGTGTGTGTCGACTCAAACAAGGAGGAAGAAGAGGAAAGCTTCAATTGAAGAAATTGAGTACATGCAATTGAAAATTAGTGAAATCTAAGGCACTCTAATCATCCTAGCAAGTTTTAATTCTTCAAATTCTTCTCCTTTGTGCACAATTAGGGTTCTTGAACTCCTAGAGGCAAGGTATGAACTTTTGTATCTAAGTATCACTCATATTGGATGTTGTTGATGAATCTTAAGCTTAAAAGTTGTTGTATGTTGAAAATGTGCACACATGTATGATTTAAAATGAATTTGTTAGTGATTTTGGAAGTAAGTTCATGTATGAACTTGCATTTTGAGTGTATGATATGAATATGGTGATGTTCTAGCCTAGAATCAAGTTATGCACACTAGGTGTTTGATGAAATGTCTCAATGAAATGTCTATGTGATTTAGTTAAAAATTATAAAGAAGAAAGTTTATACATGAATTGTTGTTATTGTTGTAAGTAATGAAATTTGGTTAAATGATGATTTAGATTTGCTAGTAATAGAAATGGTTTTATGCACATTTGATGTTAAATGAGATACTTGAAAGAATTGCAAGTTATGATTGTAAGAGATGAACTAGAGAATTGTGTGATTAAGGAGATGATGCTGGCATGATAATGTGATTATATTGGAAAAGATAAGTTAAAATGTTATATATGTAAGGGTTCATGTGAATATTGGAGTAAAAAGGAGATTAAGTCAATGTGTAAGTGTATAAAAGTGTTGAAAGCTTTTAAAAGATTGTAAATTTGTTGAGTTATGATAATGATGAGATTAGCTCATGTATAGGTTCTAATCAAGGCAAAGGAGCTTCAAGTGACCAAGGAACCTCATTTAATCAAGGTGAGTTTATAGGGGGTAAATTGGGCGGGTCAAGAGTGGCTTAGTGTTCTCGGATTGCATCCGTGCAAGAGAGCAATGACTAAGTGCACTAGTTGGATAGCTTAGATAAAATTATTAGGTTCGCCTAATAATTGTATCTATGGATGATAGTTAGCTTAGACAAGATTAGTAAGCTTACTTAGTAATCTTGTCTATGGTATGACTTAGCTTAGACACTTGGGTGTCAATGTACATATGCATGAATGAAATGTGGTTAAAGTAGCTTAGGCATAAGAGTATGTCTATGGTTAGCTTAGACATAATTACTAGGGTTGGCCTAGTAAGTTATGTCTATGGTAAGTGATGGGTCGAATCCGAAAGTAAGTAAGCAACTGTTTGGTTGGAAAGACAAAGTAATGAAATGATTATGCCCAACATTGTATGCTTTATTATTCGCCTATAACTCACTAAGCGTAAAAGCTTACCCCCGTGTTGTTTTATGTTTTATAGGAATGAAAGGCCATCTCGAAGGTAAGGAACCCATTTGAGGATAGCGGAGTATTGGCATTGTTGTAAGTGGTAATACAAGTCTCTATTTTGAATCAAGCTCTAATGGTACCGCTTATCAACGCCAAGTCTTTTGTATTTGACATTTATGTTTCCGTTAAGCTTTGGGACCAAATGGTGTATTTGAAATGTATAAACACGTTTTCTTGATTTAAAAGATCTTCGTATTGTCGAATGATGTAAGAAACTGGTTTAACTAAGTTTGAATATGTATTATGATGATATAATGTGTTTTGAGTTAATGAATTGGTTAAATTGTGGTTTTGTTATTAAGTTGCAGATCAGTCCCAGCTCATGTGATACGTCGCGCCGCGACAACTTGTGCCGCGCCGCGGCATTGAACGTGTTTTGGTAACAGAAGGGCTACTAAGCATGAGATAAAGGCCTTTTTATGTCGCGCCGCGACAAAACGGAGCCGCGCCGCGGCAAATAGCTTGGTCTGGGCGGACACCTGTTTTGTAAAAAGAAAAAAAAAATTCTATCGTTTAAATAGCGTTAAAATATGAAGGTACAAAACGGGAAAGGAAATATACCTTTTTTCGAGACACGTTTCAATAAGAGAAAAAAAATCTTTCAACTATAAATAATGTACCAAATCATCATTAGAGGGGATCAACTCCGAACAAGATCAACCGGTCACATCAAGAGTGATATCTACGCCACAAGATTCATCATTTCTCAACCCGCGCTACCGGTCTAATAACATTACGAGCTTCGCTCTCACGAGTACATGTAACGTTTCATGAACATAAATCCTAAGACCTCCCTTGATCCATCAACAGGTTACCCCGAGGATGGTGGGTATACCTCTAACCACCTATTATGAATATCATCTCGAAATGAGGTTATTCACGATAGTCCAGACCGAAAAGTTAAACTCAAAAGACCATTAGATCCCCATACTTGTTGTCAAGCATGGACCGAACCCTTAATCTAACATTCCATGCTTGATCACCAACGTTGAGATGCGAATGATCTTATCATAAGAGGTCTGTTTGTATTTACTATGGTATTTTTCATTCTCTTTAAGAATAAATACATTTAAAAAATAACCTCCAATTTAATATTTCATCATATTTGTAGGAAATTATATATGACACTTTCAAAAACACAAACTTCTTAAAAAATCATTATTATTTAAATAATCTAATTTTTGTATTATACATCAATTATAGATACAATATTTTTCTTTAATAAGTAAATTATTGTTGTTAGTGGTAGGGTGACTCGATGGTCTATTGGTAGCACTTTTTATTTGTTCTCTTAATCAGATATAGTGGTTCAAGTGATGTTTGGTCATTGTCAATTAGTCTGACGTGGGAGGTATGAGTTATTAGTTGGATGGTTGGTTTCATTGGTTGATGGACATGTACACTGCTCCATTCCTCAGACTCGCTCTTGTATTTTTAAGTGAATGGTTGTTTCATTTATCGCATTTACTAGCGCATGTTTATTACAACCTTTATGTTATGTGTTTGTTGTCTATATGTATGTTTTCATGATTGTGAACGTTTCACGTAGATCGCGTAGATCGTTAAAC
Organism: Rutidosis leptorrhynchoides; assembly: GCF_046630445.1. Taxonomy (NCBI): domain Eukaryota; kingdom Viridiplantae; phylum Streptophyta; class Magnoliopsida; order Asterales; family Asteraceae; genus Rutidosis; species Rutidosis leptorrhynchoides. The sequence continues at coordinate 462,883,535 of NC_092337.1, read as the reverse complement.
TTATGTATTTATAAGACAAAACTTTAAGGATAGGATAGTCCCTGAAGTTTGTTAAAAACATCATGTTACGTCCCTTAACTTTTTTTAATAAAGGATCGCCCATGAAGTTTGCAATTTAATAGAGGATGGACCTTTTAGCAAAAGATCGCTACTTTACTTCTGTTAAATCAAGTTATGTGGAGAACATTTGAGGATATTTTTATGTTTTTACCTTTCTTTGATGCTTTTAACTCCTTCATCTTCATCTTATACGAAAAACCTTAATCAAAACACTTCAAATTAATCAAAAATTATTCTTCATAAAATAAAATGAAATTTCCTAATTAAAACACTAAAAATCAAATTACTCACTAATTCTAATATGAATCATCCTTCTTCTTACCAACTTTTTTTAATCTAAAATCCATAATTAAAACCATTATCCACAAATCTCAATACACCTTGTTACTTTTTAATGCATGTACATAAATGAGAAATATAATAAAATGGGTAGTGTTGGTTATAGATGCACAAATCGGATAAAAAACCGGATTCGGACAAAAAAAAAACCGGATTTTTTTGTCCGGATTTTTCGGAACCGGTTCCGGATCCGGTTCCGGTTCTCGGCGTCGGATTTTTTTCGGATTTTTTTCCGGAACCGGTTCTTTTTCGGATCTCGATCGGATTTTTTCGGATTTTTCTTGGACTAGGATTCGATTTTGCGAATTATATTTTTACCGGTTCTATTTTTTTTAACGTTTGACAACAATAATATAATCGGTATAAAGAAAAGTTATAACGCTCAAGTGCTCAACACAATAGATAATATAAATAACAATATTCGAACAATACAATTATATAAATAACACTTTTATTCGAACGATACAATAATAAAAATAAAAGCACTTTTATTCGAACAATAAAAACACTTTAAAATGTCAAGGTTGTTAAATTGTTCTTCACTCATGTTTAGTGCAAAGTGTGCCATCTTATAATTTCTCAACTCGCTTGTGGGTGCCGATGTTCGTGCTCGTTTGGAAGCGTCTTCACGTACCAAGTTAAAAAGACTTATTTTGAGGTCTCGGCTCCTTCGAGAAGATGATCCGGGTTGGTCAACAATTGGGTTTGATTGTCGACCAATGAGCGGTAACGGCTAAATAAGAATTTGCCGTTCCATGTGGTGCGCTCCAAACATCACAAGTTATAGAAACCCTATGTTTATATGTTCGAAAACCTTCAATTATTTCAGTTTTAGCTTTTTTCCATAATTTAAAGGCGTCACGTCTTAAGGTAGAACGACTTACATTGCTATATCGCGGTTGTAGTCCATAATAAATATGAGAATGTTTGTTGGTACATTTTCAACCAAGGCATTACCATGTATTTATAATGGACTTTGTGGGGTTAAAATGGTAAAAAAAAAAAAAAACTAAAAAAACTGCAAAAAAAAGGCTGAAACTGCAAAAAAAAAAAAAAAAAAAAAAAAAAAAAAAAAAAAAAATTTGAAAAACCGGATCGGATAAAATCCGGTTTATATCCGGAAAAAATCCGGTTTTCTTGAAAAACTGGATCCGGGTGGAACCGGATCGGATCTCGGATCCGGATCCGGTTTTTGCTGTGTCCGGTTTTGCTTGGATCCGGTTCCGGATCGGGTCACCGGATCGGATCTGGATCCGGTTTTTTTGCCCATCTATAGTGTTGGTGTATTTTTTTTTTTTTTTTGAAAAGCAGAAATTTTATTAACTCACAAATAACATTACATACGCCTCAAAATATAAAGGCAACTCGAAAAGAAAAATTACATAAATTACACGACTATAGCAACAATTGCCAACTAACAAGGCGTTAAGTTAACAATTACAAAATAATATTTTGCGGGTTGTGCAACCATTCATGCCACTCGATTTTCTTTGATTTGCATCTCTTCGCGATCCACTCAAATGATTTTACTTGAATTTCACATAATGCAACCGGAATGCTCCAATGTTTGTTATTATATACTTTTTGATTCTGATTAAACCAAATGAGATAACCGCACACCCAAGTAACGGCTTGCCATATCTTGTACCCGATTTCCGACATTGCAACATTTGGATTAGCATTAAATAACTCATTGATACTTAGAGATGAAGACAAATTTAGACCCCACCATTCGAAAACTTTGAGCCAAACGTCACACGCGTGTTTGCAAAATAAGAGTGTATGGTCAACCGACTCCACCCCGTCATCGCATAAGGGGCAACGAACGGAGTGCAAATCGATCCCACGTTTATCTAACTCAATAAGGACCGGTAGACGTTTCTTCCTAGCTCTCCAAATGAATATCTCGATTTTTTTAGGGATTAAACTGTTGTGAATTGTTTCAAAACAGTTGGTTCCTGCAGCTGCGGACAGCAACTTTTCGTCGATCAATTCTGTCAGCTTCCTCGTCGTGAACGTCCCATCAGATGATAGTCTCCAAGTCCATGAGTCTAGTCTGCTGACGAAGGATTAATTCGCAAGCTGGAAACGATTGAAACGAGTTCAGAAAATTCAGAATTGGTGCGACCTGATGGGGGTCTCAACCAATCCCAATTTCCGAAACACTTAGAACCATCCCAGCTCACCCTATCAGTTATTAACGCGTTGCATTTTGCCTCCAGTCCAAACAGCCTTTTGAATCTGAGTTTAAAGCTTTCATGCCCGAACCAAGTCTCGCTCCAAAAAAGTGTGCTTCTTCCATTACCTATTTCTTTGACAAAAGAGTTCTTGAAGGATACGCCTAATGAATCGATAATGCCACCTGCTTTAAGAATGTTAGACCAAGTGGAATTGCCCGAAATACAATTATTTAAATCAAGTCCCCCCGAGCGACCATATAAACTCGAAATGACTTTAACCCACAATGAGTTGGTTTCGGTATTAAACCTCCACCACCACTTGCCGATTAGAGCCAAGTTTTTGCTTTTTAGTGAACCCAAATTTAGCCCGCCCTTCTCGAAAGGTAATAAAATTTCCTCCCATTTGACCCACGACATTTTTGAGTCGTTTCCCGTCCCGCCCCAAAAAATGAACGCCTCACGCTCTCAAGTTTTTTTAACACACACGGCGGGGCACGGAAGAGAGAAAAATAATACAACGGAAGACTATTCAACACCGATTTCACTAGAGTCAAGCGTCCACCAAATGACACCGTACGTGCTCTCCAATCCGAAAGTCTTTTTTGGAATTTATCGATTACCGGTTTCCAACTACTCAATTTTTTTAAATTTGCTCCAATTGGAAGACCTAAGTACACAAAAGGTAATGTACCAATATTACACCCGAATTCGTTTGCAATTCTTTCCGTTTCTTCTTTGTTTACCCCAATCCCGAACAAATTACTTTTTCGGTAGTTCACTTTGAGTCCCGAAGTTTGCTCAAAACACTTAAGGAGTATCAAAAGGTTGCGGATATTTTCATTACTCCATTTACCGAAAAATATAGTGTCGTCCGCGTATTGAAGGTGCGAAATAATGACCTTATCTTTACCAATCTTAACCCCCGAGAACAACTTGGATTTAACTGCCAATTTAGCTAATATATTTAGGCCTTCCGCAGCGATTATGAAAAGGAAAGGCGAAAGTGGATCGCCTTGCCTTACCCCACGTTCCAATCTAAATTCATCCGTTGGGGAGCCATTGACGAGAATAGAAATGGAAGCCGATTTGAGACATGATGATATCCACTTTCTCCATTTATTACCGAAGCCCATAAACTCCATGACTTCAAGTAAAAACTCCCAACTCAAACAATCAAATGCTTTCTCGAAATCTACTTTGAAGATGAGACTTTTAAGGTGTTTTTGTTTTATGTAGTCTAGTGTCTCATTTGCAATTAACGCTCCATCGAGTATATTTCTACCTTTTATGAAGGCACTTTGTTCATGTCCAACTAGTTTAGGAATAACTTTACTTAGCCGGTTGGATAACAATTTGGCTAATATTTTGTAATAGCTTCCTAATAAACTGATTGGCCGGTACTCATTTAATGAAATAGGATCCGAAGTTTTTGGGATAAGGGTGATAAATGAAGCGTTACACCCTTTGGAAATTTCACCCGAATCCCAAAAAGAATGGATTGCATTTGAGAGGTCATCCTTAATAATTGCCCAATATCTTTTATAAAAATTCATATTGAAACCATCGGGGCCCGGTGCCTTCGAACCATTACAATCCTTAACAGCCTGCCATATTTCTTCTTCGCAAAATTCAGCTTCTAGATTTTCGGCTTCTATACTAGATAGGGTGTTACCTTCTGGCCCATTAACGAGATCAGGCCCAACAGACTTAAACAGATCACAACTTTGCGGCCTGTTACCAGAATGGCTGCTGAAAATATTTTGAAAATGCATACGGACAGCAGCCTTTATCTCTGCTGGATTTTCATTCCACAAACCGTTAATATTTAGACCTCGGATATTGCATTTATTGTACCTTTTTTTGATCTGAGCGTGAAAAAATTTGGAGTTTTCATCTCCTTCAAGGACCCAACGATTTCTGGCTTTTTGTTTTAGCATATTCGATTTCGTGTTTTCCTTTTCTAGCCAACATTTTCGAGTCTCCATCCATGTAGCCTTATCTTTATCACTTAATAACCCCGATTCAGCTCTCTTTTCCCAATCATCCACTTGCAATTTAAGATCTTTAATCTCACTATCTAATTTCCCAAAAGTTTTGAGACTCCAATCTTTGAGTGCATATTTTACATTCTTCAAACGATCCCTAAACTTGCAATCTTCTTTCGTACTAGTGACTTTTTTCAACCACGCCTCTTGAATGATTTCTTTAACACCTTCCTTATTGAACCATTCGTTAAAAACTTTGAATGGTTTCGGACCAAAGTCAATGATTTTGTCTCTAATAATTAAGGGACAGTGATCCGAAATCATACGATCTAATGGAATAACCGACAAGTCTTCCCAAAGATTAATGAATTCATTCGTAACGAGAAACCTATCTAACTTACTAAATTTACAGCCGTCATCACTAATCCTTGTAAACTTCCTACCATTAATCGGAATTTCAATAAGACTATTTCTATTTATGAATTCATTGAATCTCAAAGCACGCCTATGATGAAAGACACACTTTAACCTATCCGAAGAATCTCTAACCTCATTGAAATCTCCACACAATAACCATGTCGAGTCAACACCTTCCATAATACTATTTAAAGCACACCACATCTTCTTTTTACCTGCGTCGTTATGAGGGCCATATACATTAACGATAATTGACTCTTTACTCGATGCAACCCATTTACCCTTAATCGCTAAGAAAAATTCACAATTCAATGAATCTATTGCAACAAAACTTCTAGTATTCCATACAGTCAAAAGCCCCCCCGATTTGCCTACAACTTCTCTCTGCACAAAACTACAATCACTATCCCCCCATAAGGAATAAACCCACTGATCATTTAATCGCTTACACCTAGTTTCTTGCAAGGTCATTATATCCGGTTTCTCATTGTAACATATGTTTTTTACCCACCCGAATTTCCCTTTCACCCCTAAGCCTCGAACATTTAATGTAAGTATCTTCATAATGAAACAAAAATGGAACGACAGAAGGAGCAAGACAAAACTTACTGAGGGTTAAGGCGTGACCACCTTAACCCGATTCGTTCACCAAAGTTCATTACTTCTTCATTGGTGATAGGGTGATTTTGTGGATTGGAACTTGTTTCACCTTTTGATTTTTGAGACTTCGATGCTTTCCTCCTTGAACTCGGCTTCACCCCACAAGACTTACACTTATATGTCTCATTCAAATTAATACCCTTTCTCGCCATATTTTTCATCCTCATGATACGTGAAGACGCCCTATGATTTCCAATAGCCCTCCAATAGCAATTATTGCAGAATGAAATTTCTTTTGATGTCGATCTGGAACAGCACGAAAGCTTCGAGGACTTTTTGCTTCTCTGACCGTAATTGGGGCACAAATTGACGTCATCAGTTTCACCAATTGTTTCTTTAACATGACTAAGGCTTGGTCCGTTATTATTTGACCCGGATTTGCTTCTTTTGTTGCCATGGCCCGAGCCCATTTGAGATTTTTCTTTGATAGGCCCACTTGGGATGTCGGATTGTTCTTTAGGCCCAAATTGGTTTTCACTATCTTTTTTTGAATATTCATCAATTTTATCTGCTCCAATATCTTCTGACTGGCCCCACCACTAGTATTATTGTCAGAAACATTGATTGGTGAAGCCGTTACAGCTATATTGGAAACAGGGTTACCATTGCACGCCGTTTCTGCCACGTAGTCATCATGTTCCCCAAAAAATTCATTAGTTCCAAAACACCCCGACCCAAGATCTTCCACCGGTGATTTTCTGGTTGCCGGACCACCACCATTGCCTCTGTTATCACTGCCGTCTCCAGCGATGTTTTTAACATCTTCAAAATCCGCCTTACTAATTGGATCATAATTATCTATTGGATCATCATGATAATCTGACAAATCAGATTGGTACTCATCGCTCGAAGGACCTGTTGAATCACTACTGTTGGTGGTGCAGTCGTCGGAATTTACATAATCCGAACTATAATCTGAACCTTCATCTGGATTTTCTTCTGATTCATCTTCATGGCCCAAGGAGAGATTTAACTCCTGATCTGATTGTTTTTTCTCTTCTTCAACATGGATGAAATAGACTCTCTTTTTATGTTTGAGTTTAATATTTTCATTGACCGTATCAGGTTTGTTTAGTTTCACAAATACTCTTCCGCATGTGAGTTTTTGATGGCCATGCAGATTACAATTATCCATTTCATAGGGCACACCCCACCACTCAGCAATTGAAATAAAGGTGGTATCTGTCCATACGTGAATTGGGACCCCAACAATCTTAAGCCAAACCATACGTTTTTCAGGCCAATACTCATCATTCCACATTTGGATTTTATGAATCCACTTTCTAATTTGATGGTTTTCCTGATTGACAAACCCGTGTGCAGAATCAACTGAGGTGCAAACTAAAAGAAGTTTGAGACCACCAGGTAATTTGATTTGAATATCACTAAATCCTTCTTCCGCAAATACGTTTTAAATTCTTTAGGATCTTAGAACTTCTTGCTTCACAAATGATTGATCTTGCTAGTGTCTCTTGGTTGTTGTTGCTATCTGCAAGCGTTATCTCATTTTCACATTTAGATTCTTCCTCATCACCTCTTTTCCTTTTCTCATTTAAAAGTGCTCTTAAGTCCTCCATCACCTCCTTATCAAGTTTTCCTTTGTTTAATATAGAACGCAGGTCAACCTCTTCTCTAACAACCTCATTGAATCTTCTCCCATCATGAAATTTGTTCTGAAACCTGTTGCTAACAGGAACTCTTGCTTGCTTTGGTCTAGCTTGATCAGGTAAACCATCTTTTTAGGGCTTCTAGCAGTAGCTTTGAAGATTCTGATTAGCACATCATTAATACGAATGTTTTCAAGAACACCTAACAATCTGTCTTCATCCCTTACATCTGCAAATCTCACGAAAGCAAAGCGTTGTCCGTTGTGGAGCTTTTTTGTTGCGATATAAACATCTCTTACTGAACCGAAAGGTTTGAATAACTTTCAGAAATCAACCACCCCGTAGGAATCCGGAAAGTTAAAGAACATGTATGATGTTAGTTGGCTTCCTCCCGACTGCTTGTGTCGATGTCCGCTGTCACCGTTGTATTCTTTTCCATCTCTAACCGTGCCCGACCTCACTGGAAACACTCTCTCTCTATTTTTCTCTCTCCACACTCTCTCCCCCATTTTTTTGTAGAAATACAACAATGGTGTGTGCGCCATTGTTGAAGCATTAACAGATGATCGGTGATGGATGATGAGTGATATGTAAGGTGAGTGATATGTATGGTGAGTGATATGTATGAAATAAAAACAGAAGGTGCAGACTTAATTGAACTGACGCTTGATTTATTGATAAATTCAAACCTAATCGTCTCCCTCACTTGGTTGAACTCAAGCAACGTTTGAAGTTAAACAACAATGACCATGATGGTTGAAAACTCACCAACGTAATTGTAATGATGCGATTTAGTTGAGTATGGGATGACCAAACTTAATTGGTGGTTATAAACTTCCCCCTCCTTCAGGCTAGTCCAGCTCACCTCCAGGTTTGTTCCAGGGTGAGAATCAGGGTCTTCTCTGGTTCGTTCCAGGAAGATTGTGACACCGCTAATTTTTTTTATACGTGGCAGAAGCATTCTATTAAACCAATACGATATAAATGGTAATCAACGTTTGTACAAACCGATGTCACGTGTCAATAAAACAAATTACATATTTAACTGAAAAAGACGTAATTACATTATGTTTTCAAAAGTACACGGTTCAAATTATAAAAGACCACAACAGAGTTAACCTTGTCAAACATAACACCATCATGTCCGTCTTCTCCCAAAAAAGCACTATCTACAAAAGTTATCAACCTGCAGGGAGGAGATGGAGGGGAATTAGCACGAAGCTAAGCGAGTACAACTAACTACAAGCAATACTATATAGGAACCGTCATACTAATCATGTCACAAAAAATCTAACACACAAATATCACCCAAGTGCCATCTACAGAGACTCTGGCGGCTCGGCAAAATCATTAACCACTAGTTGATCGGACTGGGGCTTACCAGAAGTTCCTCCACCACCGTATGTATATATATAATCCACACGCGACGGACGTGTCATTCACACACACATATATATATATATATATATATATATATATATATATATATACACCACGATTGTCTAGGCAACCACATGAGGAACCCAACCCGCAGGTTGATCTCTCCTACCGAGGTAACCACACAATAGGGATGCACTAGGCTCCAACAGACAAGCATCAACTAGCATGCAGTCATCACAACATACTAACTAACTGTATTAGTAAGTATATCTAACAAGCATGACAATCATAATATAACATGTTACTCTATACTATATACTCCAGTTAGTCCCACTCACCAAATACCAGTAACCAGCTCAGATAATTTACTACTGAGCGGCTTCCTTATCCTTATCACCTGAACAAAAGGCAAATCAAGTTAGTTGTTGTCCGTTAACACCAAACAACACAGTACAGAAAATTTTGTATCAAAAAGCGTTCGCTAAAAATTTCTACTTGACACTTATGCATTTTCAAAATTTACATCCTGATCATCAATATACAAACGGGCAGCATAACGGCTAAAAATCAACACTTAGTAAAGACACTCGGTCGACTGTCAGAGATAGTCGGCCGACTGTCTACACTCACTCGACCGAGTGTCTAGTCACTCGGTCGATGGTCTCTCACAGACACACTCGGCCGTGGGTCATACACACTCGGTCGATGGTCGAGTCGGTCGGTCGAGTGTCAGGAGACACTCGGCCGACTGTGTTTATCTGCAGAAACTAAAGAACAAAGTTGCGGGTTTCACCCAAAATCGATCAATTCTTGCTCTAGAGCTCGATTATGACCTCAAAACTAACCAAATCGAAGACACTAAACATGTAGAAACATAAACCCACAGGATTTGGACTCAAACAACATCAAATCTAACCACTTTGACCCAAATTACTCACTTTGTAAAACTTTACACAAAAACCCAAATTTCTCAAAGATTAAAGCATGAAATGTTTTGATTCTTACCTTGATAGACTCAGTAAATCACAAGGAACAAGATAGTAAAAAAGATTTGAGCTCAAGAACATGGTTTCAAGATTAGGGTTTTGGTAGTTGGAAGAGATGAAGAACGAAGTGTTTTAGTGTGTGTAGAGAAATCTGGAAACAAATGAGGAGAGAAGCAGCACTAGTGATCATATTTGGGTTTAATTCCCACACTGTGCAACACACGGGTATTTATCAGTTATCTGATATCTTTCGTATGTCATTTGGTTATCCAAACGAAGTCTAAATTAAATAAACAAAACTGTTCTGTGACCTTTGTCACAAACTGATCCTAATCACATCATTAAATAATAATAAACATTGAATAAAAAATAAAAGCATATACTAACACAACATAAACTTAAGAGCAAACTAATAATATTAAAGCTAGGCCCGGTTGAGGATGTTACAAAGACCATGATAATTAGCATCAGAGCAACCCATCTTTAGATGGTCCAACAGAGATTTTGGCATTTAAGGAGGGGGTATCATAATGATCTGCATTAGTTGAGTTTGGGATCCCACATGGATGGGTCAACAAACTTAATTGGTAGTTCTAAACTTGGGTGTCCTCTTCTCCCTTAAACTAACTTTTTATTAAACACCTATTTTACAAACTACTCCCCTCAGCTATGATAACATTACAAGATTTTTTGGGGAAAAAAATGTCAACAAAACGATTTTAATAAAAAAATTTAAACAAACTCCACCCAAATTTTCAACGAGCCATATCTCCATGCTTACCGCTAGTTAAATTTTTCAGACGCCTCCGTTCAACTCGGAAAAAAAATCAAGAACACAAAGAAACTAGGTATGCGCGAAATGGACTAACGAGCCATATCTCCACGCTCGCCGCGAGTTAAAATTTTCAGAAGCCTCCGTTCAATTCGGAAAAAAATCACGAACACAAAGAAACTAGGTATGCACGAAACGGACTCTTTTTAAAAACGCTAAACATTTCGGGCTATATTTCATACATATACATACGCGTACAACAAACAACTCACACTTACTAGGTACTAACCACATGCTTCCAAACACACCCCTAACAGCGCGTTTTTAATTCCACACATACTTATTGTTACCTAAAATATGAATATGAAATCTGAAAGATCCCGCCGCATTGCGCGAACAGTATTTTTCTAGTTATAGCCGATCTTAGCCAAGGAAAAGTTTTCGAATCAACTATCAAGTCATATCTAATTGATTGATTATATGGTTATAAAACAAAATAAAGCTAAAGAACGAAACATATATTTTATTCGACAAACTTGAGGACTAACCTCGAAGTTTTATCTATTTATAATTTGATCATTGGAGCACGTATATTAAATTTACTGTGTTTTTCAGGAAAAAAAAAAAAAGTGTAATATACTCTAGTAAATTAGAGTTGTGGTGACACGTTAAGTGAAACTTAGTCACAAGATGGTCTAAATGGAGTCCAGCTGTTAATTAACAAATACTAACAATATTATAAACCAAGGTTCCACATAAAACCTCCCCTGCTCTCCTCTTAGTTTGCTACCACAGTTAAGTTCCTTTAAAAGCCCCGCTTCCTGTTCTTACTCAAACACCATACTATGATCATAAATCCATAAATATTCATTCAGTTCCAATATAATCAATAATCAACACACCTAGAAATAACATGGCCTCTTCCTCCCCATATGTTCTCTTGTTCATAATTATTATTATTACTACACCTTGTTCATCATCATCGATTATTACTAACACTAATAATTATAATAATAATAATAAGTTGGCCGTGTTGTTCCGGCTGACCAATTCTGTGTCCAATTCCAAATTCAACACCAGTACTCATCTGCTTAAATCCACCACCGCTCGTTCCACCGCCCGTTTCCTCAACCATCATCATCAATTCTCGGTTGCTCTCTCTCCCGGTAGTGATTACACCATGTCGTTTTCACTCGGTTCTGATGATAACACTAATAATACAGCAACTCTTTACATGGATACAGGAAGCGACACCGTTTGGCTCCCTTGTAAACCTTTCACTTGTATTTTATGTGAAGGTAAACCTGACCCTCACCCATTTAACCTCGCCTCTTCCTCTGCTTCCCCTGTCACCTGCCAGTCACGTGCTTGCTCTTCCGTTCATTCCAACACTCCTTCCCATCTCTGCGCCATGGCTCACTGTCCTTTAGAGTCCATTGAGATGTCTGAATGTAATCATTATTCCTGCCCACCTTTTTACTATGCTTACGGCGACGGCAGTTTTGTTGGCCAACTCCATTCCGACACTCTTCACATACCGCCTTCTTTGGTTATTCACAATTTCACCTTCGGCTGTGCCCATGAAGCACTCGCCGAGCCCATTGGTGTTGCCGGCTTTGGCAGGGGACCCTTGTCGTTACCGGCTCAGCTGGCTCAGTTCGCACCTCATCTCGGGAATCAGTTTTCATATTGTTTAGAGTCGCATTCCTTTGACACTGACCGAATGCGACAACCGAGTCCACTCATCTTAGGTCGCAGGTTGGACTTATTGCCTGATGATCAAAGCAAACTTAAAAGAACTGACGATTTCGCTTACACTCCAATGCTCCATAACTCAAAGCATCCGTACTATTACTACGTCGGTTTAGAAGCCATCACAATTGGTAAACGCCGTATGCCGGCGCCTGATAATATGAGGAGTATTGACGCGAAAGGGAACGGAGGTATGGTGGTGGACTCCGGTACGACTTACACCATGTTACCCGAAGGGTTTTATAATTCGGTTCTATCAGAGTTCGGGAAAAGGCTGAAACGGGGTTATAAACGGGCTAGATCGGTTGAAGATCGGACTGGGCTCAGCCCGTGTTACTACATCGATATCGGTAATAATAATAATAATAATAATAATAATAATAATAATAAAAAAACAGCTTCTTCTGGTTTTGTACCACAACTTGTGTTGCATTTTGGAGGGAATTCAAGCGTGGTGATGCCAAAGAAGAATTATATCTATGAGTTTATTGATGATGGAAATAATAAGATGAAGGTGAAAAGAAAGGTTGGATGCATGACTTTGATGAACGGTGGATATTTTCCGGATTCGGGTGGGCCGGCCGGTTTGCTAGGTAATTACCAGCAACAAGGTTTGGAAGTGGTATATGATTTGTTAAACAATCGGATCGGGTTTGCTAGACGGAAATGCGCGTCTTTGTGGGATATCATACCTTGACCTCACCTATCCTATCCAAAAGGTTGACTTTTTTTCGGGTTGGCGAGTTTGACCGCACGTGTTGTATATTTATGGAAATTTTGTAATTAAATTGTTATATATGAAGTGAAAGTGAATTTAAAGAAGGAGCTGAGTATATATTTGTACAGTCGAGTATGGGTCGGCTTATCTATCAGTTTGTGTGATTTGGCACGCCACTCTGTTTAAACGATCTAAAGATATACGTAGTACTTCATTATTCATTATGACATGATTATCGTATATTAAAAGCACTAATTTCTTGAGAACACGTACTAAAGAGACTTTTTTAAGCAAGAAATCATAAACAAGTAGAAATACAAAAATTTTGAGTGAAGAAGAATGACGTATAGTAGGGACATTTATTGGGAGAGATGGGATAGTTGAGCTGAGAAGCCCAAGAGATTGTACGATGTGGCATGAAACACAGCTGTTTATCGTACTTTAAAAAATCTTCTTATCACGCAATGCACATGCGTTAACTTTGCCTAAGTTTAGTCAACCCGTAGTTTTTTATAGTAACAAAAATCTTTTTCTGAAAAAAGAAAAACAAAAAACAAGCGCCGGACAGGATTTGAAAACAGTAAACAAGAAACTAACGACATAACTATAAGAAAACGCTAACTAAATCCGAGCCCCGTCAAGAGCCAATGACCAACACGACAAACTAAAAACATGAAAATAAGCGAATCGAACAAACAATCTAACAATTAAGACAACGATTAACAAACAAGTGAAGTCATATGCTCTGTATGTATGCATGCCCTCACATGCATCTAGATGCACATGTTTCTTGTTTTTAATAGAATTGCTCTTTGCCTTTCAAAAAAAAAAAACAAGTGAAGTCAACCCCCACTAACCAACCTCGTCATCCATATTCCTAACCTTGTCGCCAGTGTTATTAGTGTCGACGTCATTACCCACACTAGCCTTGAACGAAAAGGTCAAACCATTACCAGTCTCGACACAGGTGAAAGTACCAAACGGAAGAGGACTAAATCAACGTTTTTCAACCCATCACGTAGTTAATTTGGTTAATCAAATATCAATATTCACTAACGGATTCAATACTTATGACTAAGACTACATTTGATAAAACTAAATGATTTAGCGTTGCATGATTCATAATGTGAATGATCTAAAGGTTCCGAATAAGTTGATTCTCAATAATAACCTACTAGATAATTATTTTAAATGCATAATATGAGTGATGTAAAATTACTTTGTACTAAAAAAAAATATAGTTGTTTAATATGTAATCTTGATATAACTTAAAGGATACCACATAAATTAAGGTGTTTAATGGTTAAAAGAGTATTTCAGTTTTGAAGGGTTCATTACTAAGGGTATCGCAAAGTTTTGAAGCTTTTAGCTTTTTTGAAAAAGCTAATATTGAAAGTTATGTTTGGTTAAATGAATTTAAAGCTTTTAGACGGAGGAAAAAACTAAAAGTTAAAAGCTACTAGAAGTAGAGTTTAGCTTTTAGTTTCTAGTTTTTTTTCTTCTTCATTTTACTCTTTATTTAATAGATTCAACTACTCTACCAAACACCTAAATATATCTAAAAAGCTAATAGCTACCAGTTACCAGTTTTAAACTACCAGTTAAAAGCTATCATCTATTAGCTAAAAGTTATTAGCTACCAGCTAATTTTGCCAAACATATCCTAAATGTTGAAACAATCAGCACTAAGAACCATTTAACACCACATGTTATTCACACGTCATAAACAAACGCACAAAATGCTGAAATGTTCAACATTCAGTACTATATCATTCCATTAAGGTGTCATCAAACGCACCATGAGAGAGAAAAATTTGGCTTCATATAAACAGCTAATGAACCATTTTGTTGGAAATTTTTATTTTTTTTAAATTTTAATTGTGTGTTCCCCAAATCATTCTCAGTCCACGCTAAAAAATTCTTCTGAGAATACTTTGACATGAGTGATCCAATTGACTAGGATATGCACGGACCTGTGAAAGGGTCTGTGGGACCAAATCAGTGAGGGTGTTGACGTGGGTTTGGACTTCTTTATGGATCCCATTTAAATTTTTTTTATTTTTTTTTATTTTAACCGTCGATATAATAAAAGAGTAACTTTTCTAAAAGTAACGGCTATTTACTGTTAGCTTTTCTTGTCAATTTTTAAATCTTCCCACCACTTTATATATACACGTACAACTTAACCATGTTTTCACATAACAATTATTATATCTATTTAACTTTCAATTTATACATTTTTAAAAATTCTCATAATGAATCCATTTATAAATTCCGAAAGTGAGAGAAAATGTTGGGAAGCCGATCAGGAACTAGTCGAATGCAGGTATAACGCGCTTGAGGTACACGAAACGTTTGATCTATTGGATGAAGAAGACGAATTCGAGACTTCTCATCCTAAACTGAAAGACGACGGTTACGAAAAGATCGTTTTGCTGTCGAGCATCGTTTGCGTGACGCCCTTAAACCGAAAACAGAAAACGACAATTATTTTATTTCTATGTTTTTACACTACAAGTGCGGTGCGCATTCCATCTGCGCGGTGCACATTAATAAGGCAACTGACCTAACCTCATATTCAACTTTAGTGTGTGGCGCCCATAATGATGTGCGGCGCACACTAAGCCTGCACCAGAACATTTTTCTGTTTTTGACTTTTTGACCAATTTATTAATCTTATCCATTTTGACAAAATCAAAATACCTTTATTTTGAAACTTGGCATCAAACCAAAGCGTCTCTCTTAGATGTACAAACGTAATCAAACCATGATACATCATTCAAAATATGTGACATTTCTTCAAGCTTGTCAAATCAAGACTAATAAAACTTAAACAATAAAACATAAGTAATCGACACCATCAAACACTTGACCATTTTCAACATTACAACCTTTAACCACGAGAGTTTAGTCCCACAACATCAACTAAGTTAATAAATTACAAAATACATAAACTTACCCAAGGCGTCAACAAAGAGGATATATATGAGCTAGATTCAAAAGGAACTTGCAAAACCACTTATTAAGTGCCAAATTGCTACATTATTCCCGAGCCGGTTCTTTACCTTTGTGATGTGAATTAGAACCTATAAAACATAACGACAAAAAAGGGGTAAGTTAGATGTTTAATGAGTTATAATTAAGTAAAATGGTGAACATAATAATAACGTAAAAATGAACATAATCATAACCTTTCAACCCGAGAGCTGCATACAAAAGTCAGATCCGATCATAACATTCCATAGACACAACTTACTAGGAGCGACCTAGTAATTGTGCCTAAGCTAAACATGCATACATATATAGGCATAATAATATTTCTAAGCTAACATCAAACCATATACACAAATTTTTATGCAGGCCTAATAATCATGTCTAAGCTAATCATCTAGTGAACTTAGTCGTCACCCGCTTGCACGGGAGCATCAAGCCACTCACAACTCACCCACGTTACCCTTTATAAACTCACCTTGCTCTAATGCACTTAATTGCTCACTTCTTTTCCTTGACTAGCACCTATAATTATGTCAATCTCATTGATCTCATACTTAACTCAATCAAACAAGGCTAATCTTAAACCATTAACCCGTTTAACTTTAAAAGATCAAGTCTTTAACATAAGCATCTCTTTAAATTACCTCATGACTAATTCATGAGTCTTTTCCAAACATTTATTAGTTCAGATCATATTTATACTTTTATTATGATTATGACATTTTTACCAACACCTTATGTGCATTAACTGATTTCAACACTTATTATAACCAAGTTCATCATTTTGCACATATTTTTTTATTTTAAATCATTATCTTATGCAAGAGTTACAACTTGGTTAACTTAAATTCGTTTTTATACTAGAATAATACTCATACATAACTTTTAGCAACTTATTCTAACATAATCATCTATAAAAATCAATGATTACTTATGCTAGTTCATACCTTTGAGTTTCTAGAGTTTGTAAACTCTATATGGGCACTAAAGAGAGATGGATGGTGAATCTTTAGATTCTACAAGGATCAACACACTCTTAATAACTTAATTTTGTGCTTGCATGAAAGAGATTTGCTAGAATTTTGGTGGGGTTTTCCCCTTGATGTTCGAAAAGTGTGCGTGTGCTTAGTTTATTTTTCATATTTTAAATTTATATAACCTTTTTATTATTTCACTTTTGACACCCTAACGAGTAAAAAAACCCGGTCAAGTGTAGTATTTTAGGTTATCGTCCAAAGAGAGCGTAGAAGCGGATAAAAGTTGTTAACTAATTATATTTAGTCTAATTCTTATGAAAGAATTAGAAATGATTGAATAAGTAATTTGATTATGTAACTTAACGAATATAAAGGATAGAAAAGATAGAATACTAATATTAAAAGAGAAGGTGATTACAAGGACTAGCAACAATGGAAGGAATCTATTATATAGTTTCATACCTATATTGATAAGTAGCACATAGCAATCATATACCAATCACTATTCCTAAACAGCTAAGCTACAAATCACATAGCACATGCAAAGTAGGACATAAAGCATATGTCAACTAGGTGGGTGTTCAAAGTTAACATCTTAATTCATATCATTTGAATAATCACATAATACATATCATCTTAATCTTATGATAGGGAATAACTTAACATGCAATTAGGGTGACAAATAGATAAGCTAATAAACTTAATCAAATCATCTCCAGTTACTAGCTTAAAGAAATCTTAATCAAACTTTCATGCAATCGAAAATCAAAAGCATATAAACGAAGGTTCTTTGACTAGGCCTAACAATAGAAAGATTACTATGAAAGTGTAATTTATCATCTTTCTTATTCAATTCTACCAATAATCTTAAGTTCCATGCAATTCAAATACCTTGTTTGGTGTGATTAACCTAGAAGATTAGATGAATCGAATAAAAGCTTACTTAAAATTAATTACTAGCTAATCCTAACTCTTATTACTTAATCATTAAGCATGCAAACACAAATTTTGATCATGGCAGAGTCAAACAGAATAAATAATCATCACATAAACATATTCATCAAGTTTTGGAAAAAATCCAGAAACTGTACGAGTTGAAGCTCGAAGCCGGCGGCTTTGCAGATCCATCCGGAGGCTAAAGATCTTGAAGCTGGTGGCTTCATCTTATGATTCCATTAGTTTGCTGTTTTCGTCCAGGTAACCACCATGAACGTTTAGTTCATGATAGAAGACGAGTAAAGATCATAAAATAAAAACTTGGACATAATTAAATAAAGATGTGATAAAATAAAGATAGAATTACCTCAAAAGTTGAAAGTAAATTGAATAACTTGAATAATCTTGAATCCTTGAAGGATTTACAATGAAAGAAACTTGAAAATAAACCCTAAAGCTAATAAAATTTGTAACCTAACCTACAAACTATGAAAATATTCTGCTTCTTCAAATCAGCAAAATTCACTCTATTTATAAATTTCGAAAACCGACAGCTGAGCCGACGGCTCAGCATGTCTAGCCGGCGGCTAAGCCCAAGTCGGTGACTTTGTCTCCAAGTTTAACTTTATTTTCACGCCAAATTAACCTTAACCGCGTTGCGCAGCAGGCTGCTTGGCTTCACCAGCCGGCAGTTTGTGTGTCTTCCGGATTTAATTAAATCTTTTTCATATTTATCTTGAACTTGAGCCTTACGTACAAGCAATCCTAGCCGGTGGCTTAGAGGTTCGAGCCTGCGGCTCCAATGTGTTTCGTTGGTCAACAAGTTCTACGATTTTTGACTTGAATTCTGGAACATTCTGGAATTTCTATGCTTAGCCGACGGCTTGGAATCCTTAGCCGGCGGCTAACCTTTGACTTTTTGACTTTTTTGCTCTGTTTTCACTTTTTAACCTTTTTATCAAACTTTCTAAACAAACACGTTAAAAAGTTAAAAAAACCTTTTTACAAGAATTGTTAGCTTATATCCAAAAAGTGTTAAAAAGTATATTAAGATGACAAGATAACGCGTATAAAGCGTGTATGAAATATGTATAACTCGAGCGTTATCAAATTCCCCATACTTCAACTTTTACTTGTCCTCAAGTAAACTAAGAAAAACTAGCATATGTTTTAAAAATATTTGAAATTTATTGGGAATTGTATACCTAGTGTGTTTTTCTTATTTTCCTCTCCCCATACTTAAATTATGCAATGCTTTTATTTCTATAAACAACAAAAGGGAGAAAGTAGAATCACATAATATTTTAGCATATAATATGTGAATTTAGTAGTAATGGAATAACACAAGGAAACTTCACTTTATTACTAAAAAAAGATAAACATCACAATTGTTTGAAACATGGAATTTAAAACGGAACAAAAATGAAAATCCTAAGAAAATAAAAAGACGGGATAGGTAGTTTTGATTAGAGAGTCGTTTGCGCGACTCCTTCTTCCTTCTTTAATTACTCCTCAAGCTTATAATACTCTAGCGCGGCCTCTTCTTCCTTTAACTTCATTCCTTCAACAATTAATCTCGCTTTTCTAAACACCTTAAGAGCAGCTATGTTTAAATTATGAACAACAGTGGCATGAGCTAGCATTAGATCGAACAGTTACTTTTCAATTTCCTTATTAATTTTTTATTGATCCTTCATAAATTTCAATACTATCTCTTCCACAGTAATTTCCTTCATATTCAAATAACCCAAATAATTAACACTATCACTTACTTCTACACCTTTATCGTTTATCACCTTCACAAAATTCCTTTTAAGATTTTCTCTAGGCACAATAGTGATGTATTCAACTAGCGTTCCTTGACGGAGAACAAGTGTATTATTACCATAATCAATAATAGCTCGCGCAGTCGAAAGAAATGGAGATCCTAAAATAATGGGAGTTTCTGGATCCTCCTTTACATCCATCACCATGAAAGCGAAACCTTTTTGAACTGGAATATCTTTAGCAATGCTCAAAGGTTGGTGGATTTTGCTATCGGCGAATGCATTGTTACCGTTAAGCGTTTGAAGATCAGGCAATCCTGTGTGATCAAAAACAGAAAACGGCATCATGTTAACACTTGAGCCAGTGTCGGCTAAAGCTTAGATCAGGATTGGACCTTGAGTAAGACACGAAACATGAAATTTTCCAAGATAAGAACGCATTGATAGAAAGAACGAATGATGGATAGGTGCACTAGCTTACTGTTTGCCTTTATTTTCTAAACTTTCTAAACGTTTAATACCTTTTCTCTTGTTTCATCACTTACTTTGAAACAATCATGAATATCAACTAAGCAAACAGCCTCTTGCCTCATATTATTACTTACATGTACCTCAAACTCATACGGTTGGAAATACTTACAATTTTTCGTAGCTTTTAACAACTTCATCACTTGAGGTAGGAATTCTTCATCTTCCTCATCAGTCAACCTTTCATCATCGAATATGTCTCTAACTTCTTGAGCATCTTTTCCTTTCACATCATCAATTTCTAAATCATCTAAAGTCAACACATCATCAAAGTTTAATTCATCAACTTCGTCAACCTTATCATCTTTTCCATTAGAAACCTCCTTCATTACACCATCCTCATCAATATCACACTCATACAAATACCCTAGTCCATTATTACGATAGTTAACCCAACTATGAGTTTCTTTAATAACATTAACTTTCTCAAAGGTAACTACTTTTGGTTTTCATTTTGAACATTCTTAGCTTCAACTAATTGGAAGAGCTTGTTAACATTTCTTTCTAAGGTTTGAATGGACGATTGGTGGTTGTTTTGTACTTGTGTTAGTTGGGATTTGATGGTTTCATTAGCTTCTTGTTGATTCTTAATTAAATTAAGAATATTCTCCTCAATACTAATACGTCTTTCATTTTGAGTAGGCGAAGAAGTGTTAGGATTGAAGGGAGTTCTTGGTTGTTGATAGCCAGGCGGAGCTCTAGAATTGTTAAGCTACATTGAAATTGATTGACGATTGATGTTGATGATGAGGGAATTTAGCAACACAATCTTTTTGTTAAATGAGGACCATTACATTTTTCACAACCTACCTTCATCGCATGTATCTCTTTACTTAGCTTCTCCATTCGCCTTCCTAAATTTCCTAATTGAGCATTCATAGATTTCAGCACATCCTCATAATCATAACCAACAACATTAACAGAGCGAGAAATACCAAGATCTTGATGCCACTTATGTGAATGGGCAACCAACTTTTTGATCAAGGTATGAGCTTCTTCAGCAGTCTTGCTCATAATATTTCTTCTAGTTGAGGTATCGATTTCTCTTCTAGTAGTAACGAGGAAAAAAATCCGCGCTTCACTGCGGGGTGGATTTAATCGGTTAACAGCCGGTTAATTAAACATCTAAAAAACGGTAAATAGTCGGTTTAATAAACGTTTAAAATATAAAGGAGTGAAAAACAAAGAGAAAAAAAAAATGAAAAAAAGTTGTAAAGATTAACTTTATGACAGAGTATTTTTTTATATTATTTATTTACTCTGTATTTTATTAAAATATATCAAAGTTAAATTTTGAAACACATCAAATTTGTATGTTAGAATAATTTTTGCTCCTTTCACGTATTTTACACACAACTAATTTGTTAGCGGGCTTTTAATTTTAAGGGAAAACTTAATGGGCTGAAGTCCATAGAAAAAGCATGAGAGAATCTAGTAGGGTTTGTATTTATCATCACACACAATATACGTCGCTTCTTTCTACAGCTCCGTATTATTTCTTTATTTCATTTTCCTTATTTCTACTTAATTCATCTCTTTGATTTCGGATAATAAACATCGATTTTCACATCTCTTGATTTTCTTCTTGTAAACCTCGTCATCATTAACATCAATCGTCATCTTCATTCTCTGTAGTCATCATCATCATCATCCGTCGTCATCTTTGTCAGTTTCAGATCCGCCGTCTTCATCATCAGCGTTTATCGCCATCATTATCGTTCGCCATTTAAAGACATTCGTCATTCAGATCTAAATGTATACCTTGGTAACTTTATGCTCTGATGAAACAACCCAACCTGCCTTTTTAAAATAACAAGCCATTAGCGCCCAATCAAAAGGTTATATATAACCCAATAAACAATATCACAAGTTAAATGTTTACAAACGGCACGAAGGCCCTTAACAAATGTATTACAAGTTTGACCCATTTAAAAACGATAGTTTTAATCCAAACAACACTTCGAGCATGGTTTGGGGCTAAACTATCCAAAACGCTAGGCCAACTTCAAAAGCTTCAACAAGCATCATCAAGGGACACCTAGTGCCCAACAACCCCTTTTCCCTTTTCCGCACCTGCATCTAAAAGATAAACAACGAGAGGGGTAAGCTAATGCTTAGTGAGTGCAATAATTATACATATGCATATATAATCTATCTACTTGCATTCACTTACTCCATACCGCATACAAGCTAGCAAATTCAACAACCATGCAACATCATGCATAAAACTATAATCCGCAATCTACAACAAGCTAGCAACACTAATAGCATGTAGTTCACAAATTAATATGCTAATACAATTTACACAACCATGGTTAACCAATCGTACAAAGGAATGGTACTCGAATTTCCCATCAGTGTTCATAACAACCACTAGTGTACAACAACATATATCACTAACCCTTGGACAACACATATCCGTTCATAAAACTGTTAGCGTACAACAACATATATCACTAACTTGGACAACACCTATCCTTTCATAACTTCGTTAGTGTACAACCACATATATCACTAACTCGGACAAAACATATCCATACATACAAATAAACACATCAAATACATACATGTATACTTATCCCACTCACCTTATCGCCTTTGGTGTTCAGGGAATCAAGCTCGCAACCTTCAATGAAATGCACCTATCACATTATGCATTTAATTAACATACAATCTAGTGGATTCAACCACTAATACTCAACTCTTGAGCATTTAATGTCCTAACTCATTAAATGACTCACACCCACCAAAACCGCCCATTAATGGCCATGACTCACTATAAATCACTAAAAGCTAGTGATTAGAGTCAACTAACACCAATAACACAAACTTAGGGTATTTCATACCCATTTCACCCAAACTAGGTCAACATTACCCATTTGACCCATTTTAACACTTAGACTCACAATTTAGGTCAAACTTAATTCCTTTAACAAGTTTTCATAATTCACAAGTGTGTTAGTGACTAGCAACTCAATTTAACACTTGCAAAACCCCAATTACATGAACAAACTCTAGGTTAACACTATTTGGGTTTTCTTACATCAAATTAACCCAAATCCACCAATTAAAGCCCCAAATGGGTCTTACAAGACTCAAATGGCCAAACCCTAGCCATAAATTAACTAAAACTCAAAATACGGAGTTAAGACTTACCAACACTATCCACTCGTAGCTAAGAACGATGAGAACAACTTTAATTCTTGCTCCAAAGATCAACTCTCAATTCTTCACTCTCAAATCTCAACTTAAATCCAAGTGGGTTTTTAGTTTGAGAGTAAAATGAAGAAAGAAAAGAGAAAAGAAATGAGGAAAAAGGATAAGTGGTGGAGATTAAATGCTTCAATCAGATCTATACGTAAAATTACCAAACTACCCCTAAAACCCGTTTAATTTAAGCTGAATTCGGGGTCAGACTGCCAGTAACGTCGCGGCGTGACCCATATTACCGCGGCGCAGAGATACAAAGGTTTCTCGAGTTGTTTTAGCCAACTCCTGAATTTGATTTGCGCCTAGTATCGCGGCGCGGCCGCTATGCGCCGCGGCGCGACAACGGGAAGAGAAACTGATCCTGTTTGCACCCCCTTCTGATCTTGATTCGTGTTTACTGCCGCGGCGTGCCCAGCACCGTCGCGGTGCGGCATTGTGCTGCAGGTGACCACCTTGGCTATTTTAAATCAAAAGTAAGCTATACGACTAGTACACCTCGTTCACGCTTCCTATACACGTCTAAACTTTATCTTTTAGTCTCACAAGACTTAACGCTATCAAAACCCATGTATAAACTTATACATGCATACATTCTCAAGCATATATATATACATTTAAACATAACTAACACTTTAACTCATTTAATCACATAAACGAACGAGTTATAAGTGTACCAATGATTAAGTATGTACCTTTAGATATGTACAGGAAAACGGGATGTTACAACTCTCCCCCACTTGAATCGGAGCGCGTCCTCGTGATCCAAGCTGCATGACAAGCCGGAAGATAAACCAAAACAAAATCTTCGGATTCCCACGTAAACTCGGAACCCTTTCGATGACGCCATTGGACTTTGAAGGTCCTAACTTCTTTGTTTCACAACATTTTAACCTTCTCATCAAGGATTTCAATCGGATCTTTGGCATACTCTAACTTATTATTCAAGGAAATCTCATCTAGTGGTACCCAAGTCGAGTCATCCGCAAGACACTTACGGAAATGGGAAACGTGTTATGGATCCCCGCAAGCTCTTCGGGCAACTCTAGTCTATAAGCAACCTCACCAACACATGCGAAAACCTTGAAAGGACCAATAAATCGAGGAGCTAACTTTCCTCGCTTTTGAAACCGAATAACACCCTTCCATGGAGAAACCTTAAGCATCACCATGTCACCTTATTGAAACTCAATCGGTCTCTTACCTTTATCGGCTTAAGACTTTTGTCTATCTTGCGCCGCTTTAAGTCGAGCCCGAATCATTTCAATCTTACTATTCGTCTCTAGAACCAAATCGGTACTCCCGATTTCTCGTTGACCCACTTCCCCCAACAAATAGGAGTTCGACATCTATGCCCATAAAGCATCTCATAAGGTGGCATTCCAATACTAGTGTGGTAACTATTATTGTATGAGAATTCCACCAATGGTAAGTGCTCATCCCAACTACCACCAAAGTCAATAACACACGCCCTTAACATATCCTCCAACGTTTGATTCGTACGCTCGGTTTGACCGTCCGTTTGAGGATGATACGTCGTGCTCATTTTCAATTGAGTACCCATATCTTCATGAAACTTATTCCAAAACCGAGACGTGAAACGAGTATCTCGATCCGAAACAATAGATATAGGAACCCCATGTCTCGATATCACCTCCTTGATAAACAACTTGGACAAAGTCTCAAACGATATTGTTTCCCAAATGGGAAGAAACAAAGCACTCTTCGTCAATCGATCAACTATCACCCAAATCGTATCATATTGGGTTCTTGCCACCTTGGTAACTTGGTAATGAAGTCCATGGTAATGTGCTCCCATTTCCATTTTGGGACTTCCAACGATTGTAACTTACCATACGGCTTTTGGTGTTCGGCTTTAACTTGCAAACACGTGACGCATTGTTCAACATACTTAACAACATCACGTTTCATACCGGGCCACTAATACTCCTTCTTTAAATCATAGTACATCTTTGTTGCACCCGGATGAATGGAATACTTGGACTTATGTGCTTCATCAAGTAGCACTTGTCGGTAACCACCCATCTTAGGCACCCCCACTCTTCCTTGAAAAGATAACAAACCATGCAGGCCTAAAGTAATAGACTCCGTTTGCCCCACAATCTGCTCTTCATGTTTGTTGTGAACGTACGCTTCTATTTGAATCTCACCAAGCTTTACAAGAAAATCGTTAGTAATGATCATGCGTAACGATCCTACTCGTATCACCGGATGTTGACTCTTTCGACTCAACGCATCTGTGACCACGTTCACCTTACCCGGATGATAAAGTATTTCACAATCATAATCCTTTACCACATCCATCCACCTACGTTGAAGATAATTCAAATCTCGTTGATTAAAGAGATACTTCAAATTCTTATGATCCGAATAAATCGTACACTTGACACCATGCAAGTAGTGGCGCCAAATTTTCAACGCATGTACCACCGCCGCCAATTCAAGATCATGAGTCGGGTATCTCTTTTCGTGTTCCTTTAATTGTTGAGAGGCATAAGCGATGACTTTACCCCTTTACATTAAAACACACCCGAGCCCATTTAAAGAAGCATCACAATAAACCGTCATATCTTCTACCCCTTCCGGCAACACTAACACAGGAGCTTGACACAACTTCTCTTTTAACAATTGAAAAACGATCTCTTACTCATTTTCCCAATTAAATTTAACGTTCTTTCTTGTCAACTTCGTCAAAGGAGAAGCAATCTTAGAAAAGTCTTGGATAAACCGACGATAATAACCGGCCAATCCGAGAAAACTTCGAATTTCCGTAGGCGTAGTCGGTTTTCCCCAATTCTTCACCATTTCTATCTTCCCCGGATCTACTTGAATACCTTCTTTATTCACAATATGGCCAAGGAATTGTACTTCCCATAGCCAAAATTCACATTTGGAGAATTTAGCATACAACTTCTCTTTCCGCGACGTCTTCAACACCTCACGCAAATGGTGTTCATGTTCTTTCATACTCTTAGAGTAAACAAGTATGTCGTCTATGAACACAATTACCGACTTGTCCAACATAAGTTGGCACACTCGGTTCATAAGATCCATGAATGCCGTCGGTGCATTCGTAAGACCAAAAGGCATAACTACAAACTCAAAATGACCGTAACGCGTTTGGAAAGCCGTTTTCTCTATTGTAACATCCCGCCTTTTTCCGTTTACTTTTCCGTTATATGTTTATAACATCTCCCGTTAATACACATTTTAAATTATCTCGTTTAGGTAATTCACGCACCCGTTTCCAAAGTTGAGGGACCAAACTTGCCAAAGGTTCAAACCTTGGACTAGGTCAAAGGAGTCAAACCTCCTTCATCCATTCATTTCTCCTAACACTTTCTACTACTTCACCTTTTTCTCTCAAAT
Source organism: Rutidosis leptorrhynchoides (assembly GCF_046630445.1). Lineage (NCBI taxonomy): Eukaryota > Viridiplantae > Streptophyta > Magnoliopsida > Asterales > Asteraceae > Rutidosis > Rutidosis leptorrhynchoides. The sequence continues at coordinate 462,856,881 of NC_092337.1, read as the reverse complement.
ATCAAAACCAAAGATTCATCATCTAAATCCGTTTGAGCAAGCATCAATCAAAACAAATTACATATTTGAACTCCTCGCAACTTCCTCTTCGATTCCATACCGATTTCATTACATTTGGGTAACTTTCTAAAATCACTAGATTTTGTGTTCTTGAGATTTTTAACTTATAAAGTTGTGAATTAGTGTCTATGGCTCGAGTCTAGCATGAGTATGTGATTTGTATGTTCGTTCTTACTATTTTGATGTAACTAGCTCAACTTGAAAGAATACTTGCTTAATCTTGAGTTTTGGTTGTTTATATGTTGATAGATGCTAAAAGTTCATGTTTTAATTATGTTCCTAGTATCACTAGGTTCAATTTGATGTGTAGTTTGATTAAGGAAACCTCATGAACTTGATTAGTGATTTTGGTAAAGTTGGGTTAGGGTTTGATGAACTTGAAATGGACTTTTGATGCTTTGAATGACATGAAATGTTATTTGTAAGTGTTAGGTTGTGTTGTATGCTTGATTACCTTCGAAACGGCATATCGTTCATGTAAATTGGTTGCCGAATCATCGAATTGCATTTATGAACTTGCATGTCATTTATGATGATCATTAAATGTGATTTTGGTTGTTGAAAGTGTCAAAGTGATTGATAAAATGTGTTTAGATGTTTTCCTTGTCAAAATACCTTTCCGATGATATAAGATACATGTTCTAAGTGTTTTCGGATCATAAATTGTGTTAGTTTGGTTTTTGGTTAGTGCACTTAGGAATTTCAGCAAGCAGACCTATATACCAATCTGGACGCCGTCCAGACCTTTGGACGCCGTCCCAGTCTTCACAGCTGGACGCCTTCCAGACAATCTGGACGCCGTCCAGATGAACTAGCAGATTCTGATTTGGTGGTCATTTCACGAAAAATGTGTGGCATGCTATGGACCTCCGATTCACATGAAACTTGTTCTAATATGCTTATATATGAATAACTAGCACAGAAAAATAGTTCGGGACCCGACCCGAATGTGTTGACGTTTTCGTTGACTTTGACCGATCAAAGTTTGAATTTTTGTCAAACTTAACCAAATGATTATGCAATCTTTCTAACTTGTTTATATACTTGTATCTTGCATGAAACTTGACAATTTGATTCACATGCTACATAATCGAGTCGTAACGAGCCATAGGACTAATTGAACTTCTTTGATCAAACATGTTTACCAATATTGATACAACCTATTTGTTTAGGTCAAGACTAGCATTGTTCTTTGCACGTTTACTTGTTGAAGTACTATTATACTCTTGCACTCAAGGTAAGATCATAGTCTCACTTCTACTCTTTTGAATTTACTTTTGGGATGAGAAAACATAAACGTTTCTTTTAACTAAGTGAACACAAGTACATGAAAACAAACATTCTACATACGAGTTTAGAACAAAATCCTCAATCCGATTATCATTAGTTACACTTGACGGGTGTAAGCGAGAACTTATGTTATATGGCCATATGGGTTTGACAAACCCTCATTCAGACGGTTCGCTACCGTTATTCGGATGAAATATATTTTCGAGAAACAGTGTATGTTCTAGCACTATTGTGATGGGGTACTATGGAAGGAAACGTTAAGCCTTGATAATTGGGTGCTCGTGAATATTAACTTTTAGAATGTATTACTATTTATCAATGTTGCAAATCTTGTGGTTCGACTTACTTTTACTCACTTACTTATTTAAACCTATGATTTCACCAACGTTTTCGTTGACAGATTTCTATGTATTTCTCAGGTCCTTGAACATTAGGTGATACATGCTTCCGCTCATTCTTTTTGATACTTGCATTGGATGTCGAATATATATGTATACATGGAGCATCTTTTGGCTACTTTTAAATCGTGTCGCATATGTTTCATTGTACTTATAACTTAACGTAACTTTGGTTGAACAATTCTTGTAAACTTTGAAACAATCTTTACATATGAAATGAATGCGACATCTTTTGGGTCAAACGTCTGTTTTAAAGACTTATGACCATGTAATGGGACCTAAGTAGACGACGCCGTCAAACGTCAATTTGTCGGGTCGCTACAGATGGTATCAGAGCATTGGTTGTAGGGATTTAAAGTTTATTGGTGTCAACCCCGAGTCATAGGGTACATTGGTGAGTCTAGACTACAACCGGCATATAGACTTGAAGTAGGAATTACTTGACTACTTGTGCATTTATACTCGAACTCTCCTACTCATATCTACTCTTATTCTATCTTAATCTCACGTTGTTTAAATTTTATTGACACGCCACCTTGACTATATGAAGTAATGTCAAATGCACATATGAATTAGGGTAATATAATTTCCGGGATTATATTACGGTGACTCATATGAACGTTCTGACATTATGACATAAAGAATTTAAGGCGAGACAAGGAAAATTTTCTCTCTATCCTTATTCCATATCATGATTAGTATTATTGAGGATACTAATCAACGATATTCTTTTGCTTTGAAGGAACAATGCCTCCTCGCCGTGTGCCACTCCGTGAAACTCCCGAACAAGCGTTACAACGAATGGTGGCCACCGCTGTAGAGGCGGCCATGGCCGGTCACTCTACCAACAACAACAATAACAACAACCACAACAACAATAACAACAACCAAGGAGCCGGTAACTCAAGCGAAGTGTGCTCCTACAAAGCTTTTATGGGGTGCAAACCTCACACTTTTGATGGAACCGGGGGACCGGTTACTCTCACTCGATGGTTCGAACAAACGGAGGCCGTCTTTAGTATAAACGGTTGTCGGGACCAAGATAAGGTCAAATACTCCACCCACACTTTCGCCGATGTCACTCTCACTTGGTGGAACACTTATGTACAATCGGTGGGTACCGATGAAGCTCATGCCCTCTCTTGGGCCGTGTGATGACCCGAAAATTTTCGACCAAATTTAAACTTTAATCTTTATATGTTTCCGACACGATAAGCAAAATCTGTAATGTTGAACCTCGAAAATTTTGAAATTTTATTCATGTAATCAATTACCCTTCGACTATGCTCAACGATTCACGAACATTTATGTGTATACTGATATGTATATATATTATATTATATATATACTTATTAATTGAAAACGTTAACAAAGTATTAGAGATATAATACTTTACATAAAAGTATTTAGTTCAATATGTTTATCGATGAAATTAGAAGATAATATCAAATGATTGATTTATCAGATACATTGTATAGTTATGAGTCTCTGTTACGAGGCTCACGTTGATTTGAGAAAATCATTTCTTTTTAACGATATTCGGAATAAATGGTAAAAGTGATTTACAAGTGAGAACAAAGTGTCACTTAATGTAGGTTAGACAAAAGTTAGTGGAGATTCTTGTTTGATTCCCAATACATGCTTTACTATATTTCACGCGTGACTTTTGTTAAGATAACAATTTAATTTTCATATTATTTATCATGAAAGTGAAATTAGGGAATATAGATAACTTAGAAAATAGATACATATATATTTTTGAAGTAGAATTTAAAATATTATATGAGTTAATTAATTATGTAAAATAAAATAAAAATAAGATATTATAATAATTATTATTTAAAGCATAACTATATATAAATAAAGTATATTAAAAATAAATATTAAATGATTGTAATACTCGTTGGACGATTCGATTATTATTTAGAGAAGTTTAATTCGAACTTATGAGATTTTAGAATAAACGGTGATCCAAAAATGAGTTCTATAAATTTTAGGCTTACTAAAAATGTATTTAGGATCTAATTATTAAATTTTAACACTTTTTATATTTTACCCAAAATTGAGAGGGACAGTTAATGTAATTTTTATTTAATAAATTAATGATCGAATTTTATACCATAATGACTGAAATAAATAAAGTATTTTAATTTAATTTACAAATTTGGGATTTTTCTGAAAGACTTTTATTCACGAACTGATTTCAAATAGTGCCCGATACACAGTCCGTGAAAACTGTCGGTAGGATATTTTCTAATCAATTGTCACGGATGAACAACATGTCATTTAAATGTCATTTAAATTAAAGAATTACTGTTTCAATTTTGTTTCTTCTCCCCACTATCTTAGATTACAACAGAGTATATATGATATACATATCCATATTCATGAATCAAAACACCTTTCCTACTAACTTCACTATCACACTATTCTTTTCCCCCACTCAATTCCTTTATGCTTAATTAAACTCTTTCTATAGATATGCAGAAACATATATAGATAGATCATATATATAAATACATATAACTACACTTAGATATGGAAAATGGAAAACGTTTTATCTTCTTCTTTTTAATCTTGTCGACTAAAGCCGTCACTGGCCATCAACCTTCTCCACCATCAAAACAAACTACAACCATCTTTTGATCACCAAAGCTCCATCACCAACCCTCACGCTCATCACTTCACCTTAAAAACCCCAAGCATCACCACCACCGTCACTTTAGTCTGTTGTTACAACCTTCACCACTTTCATTTTAATCATCTAACCCCGCATTGCTACAATATGACTTCTTCTCCTTCTTTCGACTGACCACCCTCATTCTTCTTCTTCGAAAAACCAAACATCACAAACCATCACCATTCCTAATACTTACTATTCAGTCTCTTCTATAACTTGATTTAGTTTCTATTTTTTTTTCCGAACAGGAATCATCAACCCAGCGTCCATTCTTCCTCATCTTACTCATGACCATCATTATAAATTATTATTGATATGGTTTGATCACCTTGGTTGCTATTTTCGTTCTATTTCGTCCCGATCATAAAATCATCAATTAAATTGTTGTTGATATTGTTTATCGATCAAATCACCATGAAACCCACTTATACGTTACTAGCTGCTTATGTACATACCAACCTATTGCTGCTAATCGTTTATGTTTCGAGGGTGGCATAGATGATTAGGTTGTTCTTCTTCGTTCTTGTGATACTAGGAACTCGTGTTTCTTTTACAAGCGAGATATGGTGTACGAACAGGAAGAAAACGATGATCGGTTTAGGATGATATTGAATTATGATAATGGTATTTATGAAAAATGATAATGATCAAATGTTACTGATCATGATTTTATGTAACGATTTATGTTTGTGAATGGGTCTGTTAATTTAAGAAAGGAAAGTAGAAACAGAAATACAAATAGGTTAATATTATACAAGTTTGGATTAAATTCAGAAAAAACGGAATTTCTTGAATGGTTGGAGTATTTGTGTTTAAGCGAGAGGTCCTAGGTTCGAAACCAGGCAATAGCATTTTATTTTTAATAATTGAAACTGTTGGGCCGTAATTGAATTGGGTCATGGAGTTAGTGTAGTGGGCCGAGATCCAGCTTGCTGTCGGGCCAAATGATGAGGGATGATGGGCTGTAAACTTAAGAAGAAGAACCAAAAATATATGGGCTTTATATAATTAAATCCGAAAATAATCTAAGAAACACGGAATGGAGGAATGCTTGTTTGTTTGTTGAGTTAAGGAGAGGTCGCGGGTTCAATCCTTGTTGGTGGCATCTTATTTTTAAAGCTTGTTTTGAGGTAGTTATTACTAATACTCTTATTATTTTTATTATTAGTGTATCCCTGACTAGTGCTCGAGTATTTAGGATTATGCATGCTTGTATACTTATTATTGTCGTTAAATACTTTACGATAGATTAGGAATTAATTACATATACGATTGAGATAAGGTATATGATAGGCATGTTGTTGGAAAGCTAGCGAAAAACTATAAACTTTACATTTAGATATCGAAAGGATTCGATGAACGGATTAGAAGTTATTGTCAATTGAATTTTTGTATTATTATTAAAAAATGATTATTATTATCGTCGTTATTATCGTCGTTCTAGTTTTTTTATCTAATTATTATTATTATTATTATTATTATTAATATTAAAAAATATCATCTTTACAAAAATTATTATTTTTACTAGGAATATCATTGTTAATATAAAAATTTCATTATTAATAAGAATTATCATATTGTTATAATACCATTTTCGTAAATATAAATATTATTATTATTATTAGTAGAATAATAATAATTATTAATACAAAATAATACAACTTTTACTTATTATTATTATCAATGTTATTTTATCAAATAAAAATGTAATACAAATAATATAATTACCTTAATAAAACCTATCATAACATTTTTATGATATTCAATGAACTTTATAAATTTTATTATCTAAGATATATAAAAGTATATTTTTATATAAGGTTTTATTTATTAATAAATGAATCATATTATTTACTCTAATAAATCTTTTAAAAATATTTAAAAATATAAAATGACGATATTTAAACTATATAATAATCATGTATAAATTTGGAAATCATTTTGAGTCAAATTGACTTTTGTTGACTTTTGCATATTAAACTCGAGCATTAGGATTGTGATACACTATGACTTGACTTAAAGTATTAGACAAATATTGACCAACATATAAATATATATACTTAATTTAGGTTCGTGAATCCGAGGCCAACCTTACGCTTGTTCAATGATGTTATATGTATTTTTACTACAAAATACAGTATGGTGAGTTTCATTTGCCTTTTTACCCTTTATATTTTTGGGCTGAGAATACATGCGCAACTTTTATAACTGTTTTATGAAATAGACACAAGTAATCGAAACTACATTCTATGGCTGGATTATCAAATCGAATATCACCCTTTTTAGTCTGGTAATCTAAGAATTAGGGAACAGACACCCTAATTGACGCGAATTCTAAAGATAGATCTTTTGGGTCTAACAAACCCCATCCGGGTTACGGATGCTATAGTACTTCGAAATTTATATCATGTCCGATGAGAGTCCCGGAATGATGGGGATATTCCAGACGCGTTCTGTTAATGTCGATTACCAGGTGTTCACCATATGAATGATTTTATCTCTAAAGTAAGACGCGAAAAGCCTGCTTTGAGAATGATATTTATGAGAAATGGAAATGAAAAATCTTGTGGTCTATTAAAATGATGGAAATGAAATGATTACTATAAACTAATGAACTCATCAACCTTTTGGTTGACACTTTAAAGCATGTTTATTCTCAGATTTGAAAGAAATCTTCCGCTGTGCATTAGCTCATTTTAAAGATATTACTTGGAGTCATTCATGACATATTTCAAAAAGACGTTGCATTCGATTCATTGGAGTTCATTAGAGATTATTATTAAGTAAATGATAGATTAGGTCATTTATAGTTTAGATATTATGAAATGGTATGCATACCTGTCAACTTTCGATGAAATGAAAAGTTGTCTTTTAAAAACGAATGCAATGTTTGTAAAAATGTATCATATAGAGGTCAAATACCTCGCAATGTAATCATATGTTATTGTATTCGTCCCTATGGATTGGGTCGGGTCGTCTCATGTTGTATCAGAGTGTTGGTCTTAGCGAACCAGGTCTTGCATTAGTGTGTCTAACTGATAGTCGTTAAGATGCATTAGTGAGTCTGGACTTCGACCGTGTCTGCATGTCAAAAGTTTTGCTTATCATTTCTAGTCGGAAATCATCTACTTACCATCCTTAGGAAATTACCTGCTTACCATTCTTAAGTCTAGACGTGTTTTCCTGCATTTATTGCAAAATACTGTGTAGACAAATTCTTATCTTAGCACATCTATTACTATGAACTTTGAATGACATTTTTTCAAAGATTCCTCCGTAATTTATGAGATTTTGGTATTATATATACATATACAAATTATGTAATTGAAGAATACCAAACCTAAATCCTACAATCTATTTCATACCAAAAATCCTTTCCCTAATCATACGGGATGGATCCCTCAACCACTTCGAACTCCTCAGATTCAGACGACTATTCCGATATGGATATCTACCTGAGCTCCGAAAGCAGCATCACCGGAATGGACTAACCAATTTTCCATCATCTATTCTGGATGAATTGGGGATGGGTTCGTAATATACTTAACCATTGGAGACAAGAAGAAGGTGATCCCTTCCATCCACCACAATCACCTCTTGGCGATGAACCTGAAGCACTTACCGTGAACCTATTCGAAACACCATTTTCTCTCTCATTTCTAGAGTATCTCGTCATGATTATATACTATCCCATATTACGAATCTTATTCATCCACTCGCTCCAACCGCCAATCATCCCGGTGTACTAACAGAAGTTAACGAACTTCGCGCTCGCTTGACGACTTTGGAGATTATGGTGCAAGGATTACAAACACCATCAGCAGCACCAGCAGCATAACCAGTACCGCCAGTAACATCAACATCGCAAACCTCAATACCCTAAACACCAGCAGCATCACCGGCATCAACAGCACCACCATCATTAACATCAACAGGATCATTACCACCACCAACAATCAAATCCGCATCGCACGCCTCAATTTCACAATCTGTCCCACGAACATCAACATCATATGCACCATAGATACCAAGGAGTACCAACAGCAATGAACGATGAAGTATTGATCCATAACTTCATCAATATTCTGCGAAGAATGTGTGGTTCCTAATAGTTTTAGGGATTACTTATTCTAGCTCAAACCGAAAATCAAATGAGTCTAATATTATATTGACTCGTTAAATCCATAATTACATCTGAAGAAAATATATATGTATATATATTTTCATAAAGATTGTGATTAAAAGTTCTTTCGTACAAACTGTTAATGGTGAAAATATTTTAACGGGTAGGTAAAACCCGAGGAATATTTAGATCTCACATTAACATGTTGCACTGTACATCCTTCAGTTCTGATTCAACAGTCATTTACTATCCTACTTACAACCACAGATATACGTATCCGTTCATTCACGAATAACCATTTTCATTCAAATTCAATTTCACATTCGGATTTTGACCAATCAGAATCCAAGTCAAGATTTGACAAGTGGCATAATGAAGAAAATAATGAACCAAATAAAATTGATTAGTAACAAATTAATTCACTACGTAAACTTTAAACCTATACTAACCAAATCCTAGTTAACTGTTCCTAGCTAGCTGTTCCTATATGACTACTTCCTTATACTAGTTTTGGTTGAACTATTGGACTATTGGACTACTATCATTGAACAATTAAAAAGTATTAAAAGAGTAGGAAATAGTAATTACAACATACATTTTGACTTAAAAGATCGTAAATAAATTACATCTATTACACTTAAAATTTTTCCTCAAGTTTGCCACTTGATTTAATCTTAAACATCCTTTGTAACTTGATTTCATCTTAAACCTCATTCGTATCTTGACTATTACAATCTGCGTTCAAACCTTTCCTGATTTTTGAAAAACACCTCAATCGAGAGGATGGACCAACCGCACTTTATCTACGAAAGAAAAGATTGATACATATAGTTATGCACCTGAAAACACTCGGAACCTGAGAAAACGTTTAACACATATTTGTACTAACTCCTTTGACGTTATTATTACCGAAAATGACTTTGCAACTCCTGTTCGAGTAGCCAATTTTGTCACAGCTCCAGCAAGTCAACTTCGCCTTTTCGTTTAAAACAACCTTATTATAACCTTGATATATATGTGTGCTCTTTTATTGTTACCGGAGAACCTTTTATATTCCATCATATTACCAGCAGATGTACCAGCAACCTCGTTGCTCCTTGACTTAAATCTCTCTGACAAATCACTATATTTATCTATTAAAGTATTATCATGAACTCATCGGCATCTTGTAACAAGAACTGTCATACCAAGTATCGGGGAAATCAGTAATCAGTATTTTGAATCTCGCAGCGTTTCTACATCAAAAGTTATATATACATATAACATTTATCTTTTAGAATTATGATCTCTCATTCTAAAACTCTGAACAAATTACAAGGACTAAACTTGTACATAAAGAATCTAGATGATTCTGTTTCTAATGAAATCTTTAGCGAATACCTTACTCCTTAACCACTCTAAATCATCATGAATGAATTTCTTCATCACAATTTGATTCTGAAATTCTAAGATATCATCGTATCTTTCTTTATTAATATCCTCAATATTTCTGAAGATATCTTCATAAATATTCTCGTCCGATATTAATTATCTCTCCACGCTATCTGTATTATATCATAAAAGGAAACTGTTTTAGTTTCTATATTCTGTGAACCTTCGAATTTAAAATATGAATGTTTTGAAGTAGTGTTGGGAACTGATGCATGAGTTAGTATAATATAATTACACTTGATCAACGTGATTATATTACAGTAATTCATGCTGAGTTTCTAATGGAACGTGATGATTCACAGGACATACCGTCATCATGTGCCATTTACACAACTCTTACAATCTACCCAATCTCCAAACATATTAAGAACATATCTTCTTGATAGTTCTATCTTTTCGGATATTCTGGTAATTTACCAAATCAATATCATGCCATTGCGATTCCCTTCTTAAAACATTAACTATGTTCATCTAAAACTTCATTTCTACGAATTCTGGACCATTACTCGCTTTACTAGAGGTTGAGAAGAGAATAAAAAGGCAAAGAGCTTCGAAATATAAGGGAAGATATAAAGCCCAACGACAACTCAGAAATTACAAACCATATATATCGATGCATATGGCAATATAAAGACATGAGAGAACTAGAAACACTATAAACCCAAGAGTATAGTAAATGTAAATAGATTCTTCCGGTGGTAAATGAAAAAGAAGAATGACAGATATGAAAGTTAGGAGTATATCAAGAATCAGTACTGGATGGAGCATATTAATGAATGCTCTAAAGTCTGAGTTGAGGGAGAAAGAATAGAAGATGTGAGATATGGAAAATAAGGAAAAAAACGGGGTGGATTTATAGTAAAATATCCGACAAAGCAATCAAAACAGATGATCGCATTTAAAGCAGATCCTAATTTCCTTGATTACCGAAGAATCAAATCTTATTACGAAGATTTTCTCTAAATCTCTTGAACTTGGAAATCAATCCTATCTACGTCAAAAGATATGACGAATCTATACCTACTCATTTCACTCTTTGATGATAGCTTCACTTGTACTTTTCACAAAATCAAATGGTTTTATCCATATTACTAAATGATGATAAAACTCTATTTATCAACTCATATTTGTCATGAAAACATTCTTATTGTTATCCATGACGACCTCTATCAAATTTCGGGGACGAAATTTCTTTAACGGGTAGGTACTGTGATGACCCGAAAATTTCCGACCAAATTTAAACTTTAATCCTTATATGTTTCCGACACGATAAGCAAAATCTGTAATGTTGAATCTCGAAAATTTTAAAATTTTATTCATGTAATCAATTACCCTTCGACTATGTTCAACGATTCAAGAACATTTATGTGTATACTGATATGTAAATATATTATATTATATATATATATATATATATATATATATACTTATTAATTGAAAACGTTAACAAAGTATTAGAGATATAATACTTTACATAAAAGTATTTAGTTCAATATGTTTATCGATGAAATTAGAAGATAATATCAAATGATTGATTTATCAGATACATTGTATAGTTATGAGTCTCTGTTACGAGGCCCACGTTGATTTGAGAAAATCATTTCTTTTTAACGATATTCCGAATAAATGGTAAAAGTGATTTACAAGTGAGAACAAAGTGTCACTTAATGTGGGTTAGACAAAAGTTAGTGGAGATTCTTGTTTGATTCCCAATACATGCTTTACTATATTTCACGTGTGACTTTTGTTAAGATAACAATTTAATTTTTATATTATTTATCATGAAAGTGAAATTAGGGAATATAGATAACTTAGAAAATAGATACATATATATTTTTGAAGTAGAATTTAAAATATTATATGAGTTAATTAATTATGTAAAATAAAATAAAAATATGATATTATAATAATTATTATTTAAAGCATAACTATATATAAATAAACTATATTAAAAATAAATATTAAATGATTGTAATACTCGTTGGACGATTCAATTATTATTTAGAGAAGTTTAATTCGAACTTATGAGATTTTAGAATAAACGGTGATCCGAAAATGAGTTCTATAAATTTTAGGTTTACTAAAAATGTATTTAGGATCTAGTTATTAAATTTTAACACTTTTAATATTTTATCCAAAATTGAGAGGGACTGTTAATGTAATTTTTATTTAATAAATTAATGATCGAATTTTATACCATAATGACTGAAATAAATAAAGTATTTTAATTTACAAATTTGGGATTTTTCTGAAAGACTTTTATCCGCCACTGATTTCAAATAGTGCCCGATACACAGTCCGTGAAAACTGTCGGTAGGATATTTTCTAATCAATTGTCACGGATGAACAACATGTCATTTAAATGTCATTTAAATTAAAGAATTACTGTTTCAATTTTGTTTCTTCTCCCCACTATCTTAGATTACAACAGAGTATATATGATATACATATCCATATTCATGAATCAAAACACCTTTCCTACTAACTTCACTATCACACTATTCTTTTCCCCCACTCAATTACTTTATGCTTAATTAAACTCTTTCTATAGATATGCAGAAACATATATAGATAGATCATATATATAAATACATATAACTACACTTAGATATGGAAAATGGAAAACGTTTTATCTTCTTCTTCTTAATCTTGTCGACTAAAGCCGTCACTGGCCATCAACCTTCTCCACCATCGAAACAAACTACAACCATCTTTTGATCACCAAAGCTCCATCACCAACCCTCACGCTCATCACTTCACTTTCGACACCCCAAGCATCACTACCACCGCCACTTTAGTCTGTTGTTACAACCTTCACCACTTTCATTTTAATCATCTAACCCATCATTGCTACAATATGATTTCATCTCCTTCTTTCGACTGACCACCCTCATTCTTCTTCTTCGAAAAACTAAACATCATAAACCGTCACCATTCCTAATACTTACTATTCAGTCTCTTCTATAACTTGATTTAGTTTCTATTTTTTTTCGAACAGTAATCATCAACCCAGCGTCCATTCTTCCTCATCTTACTCATGACCATTATTATAAATTATTATCGATATGGTTTGATCACCTTGGTTGCTGTTTTCGTTCTATTTTGTCCCGATCATAAAATCATCAATTAAATTGTTGTTGATATTGTTTATCGATCAAATCACCATGAAACCCACTTGTACGTTACTAGCTGCTTATGTACATACCAACCTATTGTTGCTAATCGTTTATGTTTCGAGGGTGGCATAGATGATTAGGTTGTTCTTCTTCGTTCTTGTGATACTAGGAACTCGTGTTTCTTTTACAAGCGAGATATGGTGTACGAACAGGAATAAAACGATGATCGGTTTAGGATGATATTAAATTATGATAATGGTATTTATGAAAAATGATAATGATCAAATGTTACTGATCATGATTTTATGTAACGATTTATGTTTGTGAATGGGTCTGTTAATTTATGAAAGGGAAGTAGAAACAGAAATACAAACAGGTTAATATTATACAAGTTGGGATTAAATTCAGAAAAAATGGAATTTCTTGAATGGTTGGAGTATTTGTGTTTAAGCGAGAGGTCCTAGGTTCGAAACCAGGCAATAGCATTTTTTTTTTAATAATTGAAACTGTTGGGCCGTAATTGAATTGGGTCATGGAGTTAGTGTAGTGGGCCGAGATCCAGCTTGCTGTCGGGCCAAATGATGAGGGATGATGGGCTGTAAACTTAAGAAGAAGAACAAAATATATGGGCTTTATATAATTAAATCCGAAAATAATCTAAGAAACACGAAATGGAGGAATGCTTGTTTGTTTGTTGAGTTAAGGAGAGGTCGCGGGTTCAATCCTTGTTGGTGGCATCTTATTTTTAAAGCTTGTTTTGAGGTAGTTATTACTAATACTCTTATTATTTTTATTATTAGTGCATCCCTGACTAGTGCTCGAGTATTTAGGATTATGCATGCTTGTATACTTATTATTGTCGTTAAATACTTTACGATAGATCAGGAATTAATTACATATACGATTGAGATAAGGTATATGATAGGCATGTCGTTGGAAAGTTGGCGAAAAACTATAAACTTTACATTTAGATATCGAAAGGATTCGATGAACGGATTAGAAGTTATTGTCAATTAAATTTTTGTATTATTATTAAAAAATGATTATTATTATCGTCGTTATTATCGTTCTAGTTTTTTATCTTATTATTATTATTATTATTATTATTATTATTATTATTATTATTATTATTATTATTATTATTATTATTATTATTATTAAAAGTATTATTATTATTATTAATATTAAAAAATATCATCTTTACAAAAATTATTATTTTTACTAGGAATATCATTGTTAATATAAAAATTTCATTATTAATAAGAATTATCATATTGTTATAGTACCATTTTCGTAAATATAAATATTATTATTATTATTATTATTATTATTAGAATAATAATAATTATTAATACAAAATAATACAACTTTTACTTATTATTATTGTCAATGTTATTTTATCAAATAAAAATGTAATACAAATAATATAATTACCTTAATAAAACCTATCATAACATTTTTATGATATTCAATGAACTTTATAAATTTTATTATCTAAGATATATAAAAGTATATTTTTATATAAGGTTTTATTTATTAATAAATGAATCATATTATTTACTCTAATAAATCTTTTAAAAATATTGAAAAATATAAAATGACGATTTTAAACTATATAATAATCATGTATAAATTTGGAAATCATTTTGAGTCAAATTGACTTTTGTTGACTTTTGCATATTAGACTCGAGCATTAGGATTGTGATACACTATGACTTGACTTAAAGTATTAGACAAATATTGACCAACATATAAATATATATACTTAATTTAGGCTCGTGAATCCCAGGCCAACCTTACACTTGTTCAATGATGTTATATGTATTTTTACTACAAAATACAGTATGGTGAGTTTCATTTGCCTTTTTACCCTTTATATTTTTGGGCTGAGAATACATGCGCAACTTTTATAACTGTTTTACGAAATAGACACAAGTAATCGAAACTACATTCTATGGCTGGATTATCAAATCGAATATCACCCTTTTTAGTCTGGTAATCTAAGAATTAGTGAACAGACACCCTAATTGACGCGAATCCTAAAGATAGATCTATTGGGCCTAACAAACCCCATTCGGGTTACGGATACTTTAGTACTTCGAAATTTATATCATGTCCGATGAGAGTCCCGAAATGATGGGGATATTCCAGACGCATTCTGTTAATGTCGATTACCAGGTGTTCACCATATGAATGATTTTATCTCTAAAGTAAGATACGAAAAGCCTGCTTTGAGAATGATATTTATGAGAAATGGAAATGAAAAATCTTGTGGTCTATTAAAATGATGGAAATGAAATGATTACTATAAACTAATGAACTCACCCACCTTTTGGTTGACACTTTAAAGCATGTTTATTCTCAGGTTTGAAAGAAATCTTTCGCTGTGCATTAGCTCATTTTAAAGATATTACTTGGAGTCATTCATGACATATTTCAAAAGATGTTGCATTCGAGTCGTTGGAGTTCATTAGAGATTATTATTAAGTAAATGACAGATTAGGTCATTTATAGTTTGGATATTATGAAATGGTATGCATACATGTCAACTTTCGATGAAATGAAAAGTTGTCTTTTAAAAACGAATGCAATGTTTGTAAAAATGTATCATATAGAGGTCAAATACCTCGCAATGTAATCATATGTTATTGTATTCGTCCCTATGGATTGGGTCGGGTCGTCTCAGGCCGACTTAAGGGAAAAGATGATCGTCGAATATTTCCCTCGTGAAGAAACCCGAAAGCTCGAACAAGAGATAAGAACTTTAAAGGCGGTTGGTAACGATCTCAAGGCCTATAATCAACAGTTCGCCGAACTATCTTTGATGTGTCCAAACCTCGTGAACCCTGAATCTCAAAGGGTTGAACTCTATATGGATGGTCTTCCAAAGAGCATCAAACAAGGAGTGATGTCCTCCAAACCCGCTAATCATCAAGCCTCTTTGAACATGGCCCGCCAATTGATAGAAACGGTGGATGAAATCGTAGTACCGGCTCCTAAGGCCGAGGTCAAATCGGGTGGCAACAAAAGGAAATGGGAAGCCACTCCATCAAGCAACTACAACAACAACACCTCCACCAAAAAGCCTTTCACCAACGATGGCAAGAAAGGTTATACCGGAACTCAACCTTTTTACAACAAATCTCACAAGCACCATTCAGGTGAATGTGGCAAGCTAATTTGCCACCGGTGCCAAGGAGTTGGTCATAAGGCCAACAATTGCACAAGTGCCGCCCTCGTCACTCGAAAAGGGCCCAATCCTCCAAAGAAGGTCACTTGTTACGAATGTGGCCAAACGGGCCATTATAGGAACGAATGCCCGAAGAAGAAAGCCAACCCCAACATACGCGGCCGAGCTTTCAACATTAATACTGAGGAAGCCCGAGATGCAATGAACTAGTCACGGGTACGTTTCTTCTTAACAACTCTTATGTTACTTGCTTATTCGATTCGGGTGCCGATAAATGTTTTGTGTCTAAGACTTTAGCTCCTACTCTTTGCATTCCATCACGCCCCTTAGATATTACTTATTCCATCGAAGTGGCCGACGGAAAACTATTAAGTGCCGACACATATTACCGGGGGTGTACGTTAAATATTTTGGGTAATGAATTTGAAATTGACTTGATCCCCATGGAACTAGGGAGTTTTGATGTAATAATCGGTATGAATTGGATGGTCAAAACTAAATCTTACATTCTTTGTGATCTTCATGCAATCCGAATTCCTATCGAGAATGGTGAACCATTGATTGTCTATGGCGACAAGAATTGCACCAGACTCAACCTCGTTTCGTGCCTTAAGGTTAGAAAACTACTTCGCAAGGGTTGTTTCGTGATCCTTGCTCACGTTAAGAAAGTCGAGACCGATGAAAAGCATATCGGTGATGTGCCGATTGTTAGTGAATTTTTCGATGTATTTCCTGACGAATTGCCGGGTCTTCCACCGCATCGACCGGTTGAATTTCAAATCGATCTTATTCTGGGAGCTGCACCCGTAGTACATGCACCATATAGACTCGCTCCATCCGAATTGCAAGAATTGCAAAGTCAAATTCAAGAACTACTTGACCGTGGTTTTATTCAACCTAGCCATTCACCATGGGGCGCTCCGATTTTATTCGTTAAGAAGAAAGATGGTTCCCTTCGAATGTGCATTGATTATCGTGAACTAAATAAATTGACGGTTAAGAACCGATATCCTCTTTCTCGCATCGATGATCTCTTTGATAAATTACAAGGGTTATGTATATATTCAAAAATCGATCTCCGTTCGGGTTATCATCAACTAAGGGTTAAGGGGGAAGATGTCTCCAAAATCGCTTTCCGGACTCGTTATGGTAGTTATGAATTCCTTGTCATGCCATTTGGTCTCACTAATGCACCGGCGGTGTTCATGGATCTCATGAACCGCGTGTGCAAACCGTACCTCGACAAATTCGTTATCGTGTTGATCGATGATATCTTGGTCTATTCTAAAAGCGAAGAGGAACACAAAGAACATCTCTAACTTGTGCTTGAACTCTTGAGAAAAGAATAACTCTATGCCAAATTCTCCAAGTATGAATTTTGGTTGAAGGAAGTTCAATTTCTTGGTCATGTTGTAAGTTATCAAGGCATTAAAGTCAATCCCGCTAAAATTGAAGCCATTAGTAAATGGGAGACTCTTACTACTCCTACTCACATTTGTCAATTCTTGGGTCTCGCCGGATACTATCGTAAATTCATCAAAGATTTCTCCTTGATTGCTCGTCCTTTAACCGCGTTAACTCATAAGGGAAGAAAATTCATTTGGACAACTGAACAAGAAACCGCATTCCAAATCTTGAAGACAAAGCTAACCACCGCTCCTATCTTGTCACTCCCCGAAGGAAATGATGATTTTGCTATATATTGTGATGCCTCGAAACACAGTTTTAGGTGTGTATTAATGCAACGAAAGAAAGTCATTGCTTATGCCTCTCGACAACTCAAGGTTTATGAACGAAACTACACGACACATGATCTTAAACTCGGAGCCGTCGTTTTTGCACTTAAGATATGGAGACACCATCTTTATGGAACCAAGAGTACCATCTTTACCGATCACAAAAGTCTCCAACACATCTTCGACCAAAAGCAACTAAACATGAGACAATGAAGGTGGATTGAAACCTTGAACGATTACAATTGTGAGCTTCGTTACCATCCCGGAAAGGTAAATGTAGTAGCCGATGCTTTAAGTCGAAAGGAAAGAGCGGTGCCTCTTCGTGTCCGAGCTTTAAACATCACCATCCACACCAACCTTAATAGCCAAATTCGGGTAGCCCAAGATGAGGCTCTCAAGGACGAAAACATTGCACGCGAACTCTTAAACATCCTCGTCTCTCGATTCGAAACCAACGAGACCGAACTTCGATATTTCGCCGGAAGGATTTGGGTACCTAGATATGGAGACTTACGAAACCTCATCCTAGATGAAGCCCACAAGTTACGATACTCGATTCATCACGGTGCCAATAAGATGTACCATGACCTTAAAGAACAATATTGGTGGCCGAACATTAAAAAAGACGTAGCTACTTATGTTGCCAAGTGTTTGACATGTTCCAAAGTCAAAGCCAAACACCAAAGGCCTTCCGGGTTACTTCAACAACCCGAAATCCCGCAATGGAAGTGGGAGAGGATAATGATGGATTTTATCACCAAGCTACCGAAAACGTCTGGCGGTTATGATACTATTTGGGTTATTGTTGACCGTCTCACAAATCCGCACACTTTCTCGCTATGAAAGAAACCGACAAAATGGAGAAACTTGCACAACTTTACATCAAGGAGATTGTAGCCCGACACGGTATACCTTTATTGATTATCTCCGACCGAGATGGTCGTTTCGTTTCTAGATTTTGGCGTACTTAACAAGAAGCGTTGGGAACGCGATTGGACATGAGCACTGCCTATCATCCACAAACTGATGGGCAAAGCGAACGCACAATACAAACCTTGGAGGATATGTTACGAGCTTGCGTTGTCGATTTTGGAAAAGCTTGGGATAAGCACTTACCTCTCGCCGAATTCTCCTACAACAATAGTTATCACGCGAGTATTAAAGCCGCACCTTTTAAAGCATTATATGGTCGAAAATTTCATTCTCCTCTTTGCTGGGCCGAAGTAGGTGACGTACAAATCACCGGACCCGAACTCATTCACGAAACCACCGAGAAAATTGTTCAAATCCAAGATAGGCTTCGGACGGCCCGTATGTGATGACCCAGGAATTTCCGATCAAATTTAAACTTGATCTTTATATGTTTCCGACACGATAAGCAAATTCTGTAATGTTGAGACACGAAAACTTTGGAACAGTTACATGAATGCATTTGCCCTTTTGACCATTCCCGACGATTCACGGACAATTGCTTGTAAATAAATAGGTATATGTAAATGTAAGTATATGTATATTAATTTAAAATAAAATTTAAGCATTGAATTAAATAAGTAAAATAAGATACCAAATAATTAAGTGTAATTTAAAATGAGTCTATATATAAATATATATGATTTTTTATATATAATTGATAAAGATATATACATTGTAATATATTAAAATGTATAAATAATAAATATTAATTATATGTTATTATATGATTAGTAAATATTACATAACTAGGAATAGATTATTAACAAGTTAAAAATATAATTGTTATAGTAATATTATTACTACTTTCATTAATATCAGTATTTGTAATATTAGTATTTTAATATGAAAATGGGAACATGTAACTTGTTATATCTTCATTATGATTAAATATTATAATGATTAAAATATATAATACTCATTATTATATAATATATTATGTAATTATATTACGTAATCTATAATATGTAATACTTATAAATTAAGAATATTTGTTATAACAATATTGTTAGTACCCATAATATTAATATCAATACTATTGCTATTAATATTAATTTAAATATAATTTATAACTACGAAATTTATATAAAACTTATGGCATTATTATTACTAATATTAGTATTATCATAAGAAATATCAGTATTATTATAATTAATATTACTATTGTTAATATTATTATTGATATAAATTTTATAACTATTAATACTAATATCATTAATAATAATATTATTATTATTACTATTATATTATTATAGAATTATATTTTTATTATTATTTTCTTTTATTAATATTAGTTATAATATTAAGAGTATTATAGTTATAACCATCTATTGATTAATTGTTATATATATATATATATATATATATATATATATATATATATATATATATATATATATATATATATATATATATATGAAATATATAAATACTGATAATATCAAGTATATACAGATATATATAACAGGAAACCAGTTTTTTTTATTTTGGTTATTATTATTAATAATTATAATTATAAGTTATTGATAAAACTCATAGGAAATCGAATGACTGGAAAACAGGACCAATAATCTTCTTCCCATCATTTTCCATACTGTATCTAATTGATTCAAATCTTTCAATCAAGGATTTAAACAAACAGAACCCAACAAAATCAGTTACAAATCTGTTTCATTCTTTATTTATTTTAATTATTTTAATTTCTGTACTCAGTGTACTTTTGTCGACCAACTAGGTATGTTAAGTGATGGGATTCAGTGTAGGTGATATCTGTAAAATCCATATTATTCTTTAACAACTACATTTATCTATTACAGAGTCTAATTTGTCAAAAATTCATCAGATATTGAAGAAACACAGACACGTTCTCTGTTACTGTTTCTTTTTTTTCAAAAACTTCGAAAACAAATCAATTTACAAAATGTAAAAGTGCAATCATCTTTGAAATCCCCTACTCAAACTATCTGTAAAGTTACAGAATGCAATTCCTTAGATTGAGTTCCAATTTTATAGTCAAAGATTATAATTCAAAAGTCAAACGTTACGTTCTTCACAAAAATTGGAATTCATTATTATGTTTTAAGTTAAATTGAGGGTTGGGAAAGTTTCTAGAAAGAATTTAGAACTTATTTCATTTAGAAGTCGTGGCCTAAAAACGTCTTAAAAGTTCAAATTGGTTTTCAAGTTCATCGTGGTCTTCATTGTCTGCTGCTGCAATCTGTTTTAATTTTTTTTGTTTTTTTTTTTGTTTCTGTTAACCGAAATCACACAACACAGAGCACGTTTATTACAGTTAAAGGTCCTAATATATTTGTGGTATGAATGGTTATGGTATTTTGGTCGATCTGAGTTATATGAAGAAGAAAGGAAAGAAACAGAAAAATAGGATAATTAAAATTAGAAACTGATAATAATAAGAAAGACTGTAATGGAGCAATGGTTACGTGAGTGTTCGGGTTTGCGAAAGGTCATGGGTTCGAATCCCTGTTGTGGCAGAATATTTTTGGCCTATTTTCCTTTGAAGGTAGTTTATTATGATTATTATTATTATTATTATTATTATTATTATTATTGTTGTTGTTGTTATTATTATTATTATTATTATTATTATTATTATTATTATTATTATTATTATTATTATTATTATTATTATTATTATTATTATTATTATTATTATTATTATTATTATTATTATTATTATTATTATTATTATTGTTATTGTTATGTTATTATTATTAGTTAATGTTATTATTGATAAGATAACCTTTATTACTATTTTTTTATAAGTATTATTAATGATATAAGTATTATTAATTTAACATATTAATATTATTATCATTATTATTATTGATACTAACATTAGAATATATTTAGTATTATCATTATTGATATTATCCCTAAGTATTAATATTAAGTGTTAATAATTTTAATATTTCTATCATAATGAAATTTAATATATTTATCATTAATATTAGTAGTATCATCACATTCGTAATTATTAATATCATTAGTGTTAGTATTATTAAAAGTACTAATAAAATTATTATTATTATTATTATTATTATTATTATTATTATTATTATTATTATTATTATTATTATTATTATTATTATTATTATTATTATTATTATTATTATTATTATTATTATTATTATTATTATTATTTTTACCATTATTAGCACTACAATTATACTATTATTACTATCATCATCATTATAAGTAGTTTTATTAATAAGTATCATTATATAATAATTAAAAATCATTAATCATAACTATCAGTAACAGTAAGATTAATATTTTTACAAATATTATTATTAGTATCATGATATTTATCACTAATAGAATTATTAACATTATTATTTTTATTAGTAATATTAAGTACTATAATTATTATCTTTTTTATCAAAATTAATCTAATGTTAATATTAATATAATTACTAGCTTTAATAAACAAACAATATATACATATATATAAATATATCTAATATACATAACTTAACTATATTAATATATCTTATATCTATATATAAAATGAAAATATATATAATGAAACCTATTAATCTACTATATGTATAAATTATCACTAATAATAATATAAATATTTATTCGATTACAAGAATATGTTTTAATACATATATGAATGATATAGGTTTGTGAATTCGAGGTCAACCCTGCATTATTCAGTTGTTCAATATAGTCATATTTATTTTTACTACAAAATATATTAGGTGAGTTTCATTAATCCATTTTTAAATGCTTTTGCAATATATGTTTTTGGGACTGAGAATACATGCGCTGTTTTTATAACTGTTTTATGAAATAGACACAAGTACGTGAAACTACATTATATGGTTGAATGATCGATCTCGAATATGCTCCTTTTTATTAAGTCTGGTAATCTAAGAATTAGGGAACAGACACCCTAATTGACGCGAACTCTAAAGATAGATCTATCGGGCCCAACAAGCCCCATCCAAAGTACCGGATGCTTTAGTACTTCAAAATTTATATCATGTCCGAAGGAGGATCCCAGAATGATGGGGATATTCTTATATGCATATTGTGAATGTCGGTTACCAGGCGTTCAATCCATATGAATGATATTTTTTTGTCTCTATGCATGGGACGTATGTTTATGAGAAATGGAAATATGAAATCTTGTGATCTATTAAAATTATGAAATGATTATTTATGATAAACTAATGAACTCACCAACCTTTTGGTTGACACTTGAAAGCATGTTTATTCTCAGGTATGAAAGAAATCTTCCGCTGTGCATTTGCTCATTTTAGAGATACTACTTGGAGTCATTCATGACATATTTTAAAAGACGTTGCATTCGATTCATCGAGTTCATCAAGATCATTATTAAGGTAACTATAATTGGATGTATTGTGAAATGGTATGCATGTCATAAATTTTCAATGAAATGAAAGTTTGTCTTTTAAAACGAATGCAATATTTGTAAAATGTATCATATAGAGGTCAAGTACCTCGCGATGTAACTAACTATTGTGAATCGTTTGTAATCGATGTGGACTTTGTCCGGATGGATTAGGACGGGTCCTTTCAGTTGGTATCAGAGCGGTGGTCTTAGCGAACCAGGTCTTGCATCAGAGAGTCTAACTGATAGTCGTTAGAATGCATTAGTGAGTCTGGACTTCGACCTGGTTTGCATGTCAAAAAGTTTTGCTTATCATTTTGTGTCGAAAATTATCTGCTTATCATCCTTAGGAAATTACCTACTCATTATTTTTAGTCTAGACACGTTTTACTGCATTGACTGCATGAATAGTGTATAGACAAAATTCATATCTTAGCGTACCTGACAATTCTTATCTTGGCGTATCTGTTACTATAGACCTTGCCTGATATCTCTCGTAAATTTCTCCTTAATTTAAGGGATCCTGATACTATATATATCTATGTAAATTATGCATTGAGAATACCATCCAACTATCAATTACTGTCACTAAACTCTTCATATCAAAAATCTTTCCTGAGATCGCGTAAGATGGCCTCTACAAATCGACCAAGTTCCTCTGACTCCGAAGACAGCGTGACAGGAGCACATCAATCAATCAACCATCGTGATTACTGGAGAAAATGGGGGTGGGTTCGCGACATACTTACCCTATGGAGAAGGGAAGAAGGTACTCCATATCATGAACCGAATCTACCACCAAACCTTGGAGTACTCGACCCGCTCACCGGTGAACCTATTTACGACACCGTTTATACCCTTTTTGCCAGAATTTTTTGTCTTGAGGCTACCATTAATGGAACTAGAGAAGATATCCAATCTCTACCTCACACTGATAACCAACCAGGGTTAGTAGAAGAAGTTAAAGAACTCCGAGCTCGAGTGTTAACTTTAGAGAGCACGGTACACAGTTTGCAAGCACCTGCAATATCACCAACACCAGTCACATCACCAACCTTAGCACCAACAGAACTAGTACCACCAACAACAACATCCGTATCACCAGATTCGACATCTCATTTTGTACCTCGAGTATAATCATCATTCTACGTATCGTTCTATCTATTTTATCTTAGTTCGACATGGTGATTATGTAATTTCGAATATATTAGAGATTATATATTCTTGTTCTAACGATAAATCAAATGAGTTTAAGATCATATTAACTCATTAAATCCATGATTACATCTGAAGAGAATATATATGTAAATATATTTTCATAAAGATGGTAATTAAAAATTCTTTCGTACAAACTGTTAATGGTGAAAATATTTTAACGGGTAGGTAATACCCGAGGAATATTTAGATTTCACATTAATAAGTTAAACTGTACATTCTTCGAATCTGATTCAACAGTCATTTACTATCCTACTTGCAACCACAGCTATATGTATCCGTTCACCAAAGAATAACTATTTTCATTCAAATTCAATTTCATATTTGGATTTTGATCTATCAGAATCCAACAAGTGGTTTAATGAAGAAATAATGGACACGATAAAAATTGATTAGAAACATACTAATTAACAATATGTAATTATGTTAAGAAACCACGCTAACAAAATCCTAGCTAACTGTTAATTCCATATTACATTTT
The DNA here is from genome assembly GCF_046630445.1 of Rutidosis leptorrhynchoides. NCBI lineage: Eukaryota > Viridiplantae > Streptophyta > Magnoliopsida > Asterales > Asteraceae > Rutidosis > Rutidosis leptorrhynchoides. The sequence continues at coordinate 462,831,808 of NC_092337.1, read as the reverse complement.
ATTTATCGCAATTTAATTATCACAATTTATTTTATCGCAATTTACATTCTCGCAATTTTAATTATCGTCATTTAATTTCTATTATTTACTTTACATACTTTACTTATCGTTATTTAATTTTCTGTTATTTACTTTACGCACTTTAAATATCGGGACACGTATACAAGGTTTTGACATATCATATCGACGCATCTATATATATTATTTGGAATCACCATAGACACTCTATATGCAGTAATGATCGAGTTCTCTATACAGGGTTGAGGTTAATTTTATAATAATATATATACTTTGAGTTGTGATCGAGTCTGAGACATGTACACGGGTCACGATACGTATTAATTAATTCGAATATTATATATTAAACTATATATGAATTATTGGACTGTCAACTGTAGACTATCGACTGTGAACTAATAACATTGGACAATTAAAATGAATTAAAATATTGATTATAACATATGAAACTAAACAATTCTTCAAGTTGCCACTTGTTTTCGTCTTAAACATCGTTTGTATCTTCACGATTACATTCTGCGTTCAAACTTTACATGATTCTTGAAAACACCTCAATCAAGAGGATGAACCAACCGCACTTCATTTATGGGAGAAAAGATCGATGCATATAGTTATGCACCTAAAAATACTCGGAACCTGAGTAAACGTTTAACACGTATCTGTGCTAGCTCTTTTACCGTTGTTATTACCGAAAATAACTTTGCAAACCCTTTCCAAAATTAGTCAATTTTGTCACAGCTCCAGCAAGTCAACTTCAATTTTCATTCGGATTAACCTTATTATAATCTTGATATATATGCGTGCTCTTTTGTTGTTACCGGGGAACCTTTTATATCCCACCATATTATCAATAGACGTACCAGCAACCTCACTGCTCCTTGGCTTAAATATCTTTGACAAATCACTATACTTATCTATTGAACTCTTATCATATACTCATCTGCATTTTGTAACGAGAACTGCCATAACAATTATCGGGAATCAGCAATCAGTACTTTGAAAACTCACAGCATATCTACATCAACAGTTATATGTATAACATTTATCTCTTAGAATTATGATCTTTCATTCTGAAATTCTGAAAAGCACTCAGTCTATAAATCAATACTCTGAATGTTGAAAAAGCTGAATGAAGCAGCAGAAACAGTAGACAACCGTAAACGACCTTAATCATCAGAAGTTTGATGATAAAGATTAGTATGTTGGAAAAGCTCAGAAAAGTTGGAACTGAAAAACGGATTGAGATAACCACTAAGGAGACCGAGGACAAATACAAGGACCATATCCTATATTCAAAGAATTCAGATAATTCTGGATCCGTTGAAATCTTTAGAGAATATGTTGCTCCGAAGTCATGTTAAAATCTTGCGAAAAATCTTTCTCCATCAACCATCGAACTTAGAAATTCAAAAATATCATTATCAAAATCTTCGATATTTCTGAGGATATTGTCATAAATATTCTCATCCAAAATTATATACCTCCTCGTGCTTCCTGTGTATCATTATATTGGAAACGTTCAACAGAAAATTTAGTACCGAAAAGCAGATTATGCGAAACTATGAAGGAAGCCGTGGACAAATCACAAAGAATAAGTTTGACTTCAAAGGATCCAAATGATTCTGTTTCTGATGAAATCTTTAGCGAATACCTTGCTTCCGAATCTAAACCCTTACGGATAAATTTTCTTCATCATCCTTCGATATTAGAAATTCCAAGATATCATCGTATCTTTCATTATAAATATTCTCCATATTTCTGAAGATATTTTTATAATTATTCTTATCTGAAATCATTAATCTCTTCGTGCTATCAGTGTTACATCATATAGAAACTATTAATTTCTATATTTTGTAAACTTTCGAGCTTAAAATATGAATGTTATTGAAGTAATGTTAGGAATTGATGCATGAGTTAGTATGATATAATGACACTTGATCAACGTGATTATATTACAGTAATTCATGCTGAGTTTCTAATGGAACGTGATGATTCACAGATCATATCGTCATCACGTGCCATGTACATAACTCTTTCATTCAAATTAACTTCTGAACATATCAAGAAAATATATTCTTGATAGTTCTATTCTCAGTGATTCTGGTAATTTGACAGATCAAATCGTGCTATTACGTTCTTTCTTGATTATAACATTAAATTCATTCGAAAATCCATACTTACAAATTCTGGACCATTACTAGTTTTACTAGAGATCGAGAGGAGATTAAAAAGACGAAGAGCTCCAAAACATAAAGGAAGATATAAAACTCGACAACAACACTGAGATTACAATAATTAAAAATTAAAACATCACGACAATTAAAAATTAAAAGATTGCAATCAAACTACTCATCGTCGTCAATTGTCATCTTCAAAGTAGCGTTCACCAGTCATTTCACCATCCGTGAGGTACTCTGGAGACATCGGTATTTCTCTTGATGCTTCAACTGCTGATTCAGCTGATTCATCGAGGTAACGATAACCCAACGTCTCTTCATCTTCAAGAACCGCATACAAAGAAATGCGTTTACCGCAATTTTCAATGGTATCTTTTATAAAGTACCATTGATCATCGGTACATAGAAAACTTGCCCTACAATCCGCATCATAATCGTCTTTATAAAAGAACACAGACGTGAATTCACACAGAACTTTTTCCTTCAGAAACGATAGCATGTCTTGTAAACCAACATCACGAATGTCGATATCTTCAAACGAAATACTGTCGCCCCACTTATATTCCTTCATTTGATTACGGAAATCACCTCCGTAATGAACATCTAATGAAACAATCATTGGGGGAAGTGTTAACATTTTGCAGTTTGGGAGTGTTTGATTTTGATTTTGAGAAAGGTGGAAATATAAAAGAAATATATGTTTGTGTGTATAAAATGAAATATATGGTTGGTGTTTATATAGTGTAAAAGTGACCATTGGGATAGCCGTTGGAATTTTTTTTTTTATTAACGGCTAAAAATTTGGGCAAGTTTTTGGGCGAAGGTGGACGATGCCCGTTGGGACCTCTCTCATGATAGTTTCATTCGTACTCTTTGAAAAATTGAATTGTTTTATCCATATTACTCAATAATGATAAAACTCTATTTTATCAACTCATATTCGTCATGAAAACATATTGATTGTTAACCATGACAACCACACTCAAATTTCGGGACGAAATTTCTTTAACGGGTAGGTACTGTGACGACCCGAGAATTTCCGATCAAATTTAAACTTGATCTTTATATGTTTCCGACACGATAAGCAAATTCTGTAATGTTGAGACTCGAAAACTTTGGAACAGTTACATGAATGCATTTGCCCTTTTGACCATTCCCGACGATTCACGGATAATTGCTTGTAAATAAATAGGTATATGTAAATGTAAGTATATGTATATTAATTTAAAAATAAAATTTAAGCATTTGAATTAAATAAGTAAAATAAGATACCAAATAATTAAGTGTAATTTAAGATGAGTCTATATATAAATATATATGATTTTTTTTATATAATTGATAAGGATATATACATTGTAATATATTAAAATGTATAAATAATAAATATTAATTATATGTTATTATATGATTAGTAAATATTACATAACTAGGAATAGATTATTAACAAGTTAAAAATATAATTGTTATAGTAATATTATTACTACTTTCATTAATATCAGTATTTGTAATATTAGTATTTTAATATGAAAATGGGAACATGTAACTTGTTATATCTTCATTATGATTAAATATTATAATTATTAAAATATATAATACTCATTATTATATAATATATTATGTAATTATATTACGTAATCTATAATATGTAATACTTATAAATTAAGAATATTTGTTATAACAATATTGTTAGTACCCATAATATTAATATCAATACTATTGCTATTAATATTAATTTAAATATAATTTATAACTACAAAATTTATATAAAACTTATGGCATTATTATTACTAATATTAGTATTATCATAAGAAATATCAGTATTATTATAATTAATATTACTATTGTTAATATTATTATTGATATAAATTTTATAACTATTAGTACCAATATCATTAATAATAATAATAATATTATTACTGTTATATTATTATAGAATTATATTTTTTTTTATTATTTTCTTTTATTAATATTAATTATAATATTAAGAGTATTATAGTTATAACCATCTATTGATTAATTGTTATATATAAATATAGATACATATATATATATATATATATATATATATATATATATATATATATATATATATAAATACTGATAATATCAAGTATATACAGATATATATAACAGGAAACCAGTTTTTTTATTTAGGTTATTATTATTAATAATTATAATTATAAGTTATTGATAAAACTCATAGGAAATCGAATGACTGGAAATCAGGACCAATAATCTTCTTCCCATCGTTTTCCATACTATATCTAATTGATTCAAATCTTTCAATCAAGGATTTAAACAAACAGAACCCAACAAAATCAGTTACAAATCTGTTTCATTCTTTATTTATTTTAATTATTTTAATTTCTGTACTCAGTGTACTTTTGTCGACCAACTAGGTATGTTAAGTGATGGGATTCAGTGTAGGTGATATCTGTAAAAGCCATATTATTCTTTAACAACTACATTTATCTATTACAGAGTCTAATTTGTCAAAAATTCATCAGATATTGAAGAAACACAGACACGTTCTCTGTTACTGTTTCTTTTTTTCAAAAACTTCGAAAACAAATCAATTTACAAAATGTAAAAGTGCAGTCATCTTTGAAATCCCTTACTCAAACTATCTGTAAAGTTACAGAATGCAATTCCTTAGATTGAGTTCTAATTTTATAGTCAAAGATTATAATTCAAAAGTCAAACGTTACGTTCTTCACAAAAATTGGAATTCATTATTATGTTTTAAGTTAAATTGAGGGTTGGGAAAGTTTCTAGAAAGTATTTAGAACTTATTTCATTTAGAAGTCATGGCCTAAAAACGTCTAAAAAGTTCAAATTGGTTTTCAAGTTCATCGTGGTCTTCATTGTCTGCTGCTGCAATCTGTTTTAATTTTTTTTTTGTTTTTGTTTCTGTTAACCGAAATCACACAACACAGAACACGTTTATTACAGTTATAGGTCTTAATATATTTGTGGTATGAATGGTTATGGTATTTTGGTCGATCTGAGTTATATGAAAAAGAAAGGAAAGAAACAGAAAAATAGGATAATTAAAATTAGAAACTGATAATAATAAGAAAGACTATAATGGAGCAATGGTTACGTGAGTGTTCGAGTTTGCGAAAGGTCATGGGTTCGAATCCCTGTTGTGGCAGAATATTTTTGGCCTATTTTCCTTTGAAGGTAGTTTATTATGATTATGATTATTATTATGATTATTATTATTATTATTATTATTATTATTATTATTATTATTATTATTATTATTATTATTATTATTATTATTATTATTATTATTATTATTATTATTATTATTATTATTATTATTATTATTATTATTATTATTATTATTATGATTATTATTATTGTTATTATTATTATTATTATTATTATTATTATTATTATTATTATTATTATTATTATTATTATTATTATTATTATTATTATTATTATTATTATTATTGTTATGTTATTATTATTAGTTAATGTTATTATTGATAAGATAACCTTTATTACTATTTTTTTTATAAGTATTATTAATGATATAAGTATTATTAATTAAACATATTAATATTATTATCATTATTATTATTGATACTAACATTAGAATATATTTAGTATTATCATTATTGATATTATCCCTAAGTATTAATATTAAGTGTTAATAATTTTAATATTTCTATCATAATGAAATTTAATATATTTATCATTAATATTAGTAGTATCATCACATTCGTAATTATTAATATCATTAGTGTTAGTATTATTAAAAGTACTAATAAAATTATTATTATTATTATTAGTATTATTATTATTATTATTATTATTATTATTATTATTATTATTATTATTATTATTATTATTATTATTATTATTATTATTATTATTAGCACTACAATTATACTATTATTACTATCATCATCATTATAAGTAGTTTTATTAATAAGTATCATTATATAACAATTAAAAATCATTAATCATAACTATCAGTAATAGTAAGATTAATATTTTTACAAATATTATTATTAGTATCATGATATTTATCACTAATAGAATTATTAACATTATTATTTTTATTAGTAATATTAAGTACTATAATTATTATCTTTTTTATCAAAATTAATCTAATGTTAATATTAATATAATTACTAGCTTTAACAAACAAACAATATATACATATATATAAATATATCTAATATACATAACTTAACTATATTAATATATCTATATATAAAATGAAAATATATATAATGAAACCTATTAATCTACTTTATGTATAAATTATCACTAATAATAATATAAATATTTATTCGATTACAAGAATATGTTTTAATACATATATGAATGATATAGTTTCGTGAATTCGAGGTCAACCCTGCATTATTCAGTTGTTCAATATAGTCATATGTATTTTTACTACAAAATACATTAGGTGAGTTTCATTAATCCCCTTTTAAATGCTTTTGCAATATATGTTTTTGGGACTGAGAATACATGCGCTGTTTTTATAACTGTTTTACGAAATAGACATAAGTACGTGAAACTACATTATATGGTTGAATGATCGAACTCGAATATGCCCCTTTTTATTAAGTCTGGTAATCTAAGAATTAGGGAACTGACACCCTAATTGACGCGAACTCTAAAGATAGATCTATCGGGCCCAACAAGCCCCATCCAAAGTACCGGATGCTTTAGTACTTCGAAATTTATATCATGTCTGAAGGAGGATCCCGGAATGATGGGGATATTCTTATATGAATATTGTGAATGTCGGTTACCAGGCGTTCAATCCATATGAATGATATTTTTTTTATCTCTATGCATGGGACGTATGTTTATGAGAAATGGAAATATGAAATCTTGTGACCTATTATAATTATGAAATGATTATTTATGATAAACTAATGAACTCACAAACCTTTTGGTTGACACTTGAAAGCATGTTTATTCTCAGGTATGAAAGAAATCTTCCGCTGTGCATTTGCTCATTTTAGAGATACTACTTGGAGTCATTGATGACATATTTCAAAAGACGTTGCATTCGAGTCATCGAGTTCATCAAGATCATTATTAAGTTAATTATAATTGGATGTATTGTGAAATGGTATGCATGTCATCAATTTTCAATGAAATGAAAGTTTGTCTTTTAAAACGAATGCAATGTTTGTAAAATGTATCATATAGAGGTCAAGTACCTCGCGATGTAACTAACTATTGTGAATCGTTTGTAATCGATGTGGACTTTGTCCGGATGGATTAGGACGGGTCCTTTCACCGTAGTCGTCAAAAGTGCTATACCGACAAAAGATGCAACGACCTCGAATTTCAAGTCGTTGACCGCGTCATGTTAAAAGTCGCACCTTGGGAAGGTGTCATTCGTTTTAGGAAACGGGGGAAACTAAATCCGCGGTATGTTGGACCTTTCGAAATCTTGGAGCGCGTTGGAACCTTTGATTATCGATTAGATCTTCCGCCTCAACTAAGCTCCGTCCACCCTACTTTCCATGTATCTAACTTGAAGAAATGTCTTGCTGAGCCCGATATCGTCGTCCGTCTTGAGGAACTTACTATTAATGACAAACTTCATTTTGTGGAAGAATCGGTTGAAATTGTGGACACCGCCGATAAGGAGTTAAAACAAAGCCGAATTCCGATCGTTAAGGTCTGTTGGAACGCCAAAAGAGAACCTAAGTTTACTTGGGAAAGGCGAGATCAAATGCAAAGGAAATACCCTCATCTATTTCTGGTTCCGGAAATGTCAGAATCCGAGGAAGAAACAACGACTACCACGCCTACTTAAATTTCGGGACGAAATTTGTTTTAAGGAGTAGTTAATGTAACATCCCGCCTTTTTCCGTTTACTTTTCCGTTATATGTTTATAACATCTCCCGTTAATACGCGTTTTAAATTATCTCGTTTAGGTAATTCACGCACCCGTTTCAAAAGTTGAGGGACCAAACTAGCCAAAGGTTCAAACCTTTGACTAGGTCAAAGGAGTCAAACCTCCTTCATCCATTCATTTCTCCTAACACTTTCTACTACTTCACCTTTTTCTCTCAAATATCAAAACCAAAGATTCATCATCTAAATCCGTTCGAGCAAGCATCAATAAAAAAAATTACATATTTGAACTCCTTGCAACTTTCTCTTCGATTCCATACCGATTTCATTACATTTGGGTAACTTTCTAAAATCACTAGATTTTGTGTTCTTGAGATTTTTAACATATAAAGTTGTTAATTAGTGTCTATGGCTCGAGTCTAGCATGATTATGTGATTTGTATGTTCGTTCTTACTATTTTGATGTAACTAGCTCAACTTGAAAGAATACTTGCTTAATCTTGAGTTTTGGTTGTTTATATGTTGATAGATGCTAAAAGTTCATGTTTTAATTATGTTCCTAGTATCACTAGCTTCAATTTGATGTGTAGTTTGATTAAGGAAACCTCATGAACTTGATTAGTGATTTTGGTAAAGTTGGGTTAGGGTTTGATGAACTTGAAATGGACTTTTGATACTTTGAATGACATGAAATGTTATTTGTAAGTGTTAGGTTGTGTTGTATGCTTGATTACCTTCGAAACGGCATATCGTTCATGTAAATTGGTTGCCGAATCATCGAATTGCATTTATGAACTTGAATGTCATTTATGATGATCATTTAATGTGATTTTGGTTGTTGAAAGTGTCAAAGTGATTGATGAAATGTGTTTAGATGTTTTCCTTGTCAAAATACCTTTCCGATGATATAAGATACATGTTCTAAGTATTTTCGGATCATAAATTGTGTTAGTTTGGTTTTTGGTTCGTGCACTTAGGAATTTCAGCAAGCAGACCTGTATACCAATCTGGACACCGTCCAGACCTTTAGACACCGTCCCAGTCTTCACAGCTGGACGCCGTCCAGATGAACTAGCAGATTCTGATTTGGTGGTCATTTCACGAAAAATGTGTGACATGCTATGGACCTCCGATTCACATGAAACTTGTTCTAATATGCTTATATATGAATAACTAGCACAGAAAAATAGTTCAGGACCCGACCCGAATGTGTTGACTTTTTCGTTGACTTTGACCGATCAAAGTTTGACTTTTTGTCAAACTTAACCAAATGATTATGCAATCTTTCTAACTTGTTTCTATACTTGTATCTTGCATGAAACTTGACAATTTGATTCACATACTACATAATCGAGTCGTAACGAGCCATATGACTAATTGAACTTCTTTGATCAAACATGTTTACCAATATTGATACAACCTATTTGTTTAGGTCAAGACTAGCATTGTTCTTTGCACGTTTACTTATTGAAGTACTATTATACTCTTGCACTCAAGGTGAGATCATAGTCCCACTTCTACTCTTTTGAATTTACTTTTGGGATGAGAAAACATAAATGTTTCTTTTAACTAAGTGAACACAAGTACATGAAAACAATCATTCTACATACGAGTTTAGAACAAAATCCTCAATCCGATTATCATTAGTTACACTTGATGGGTGTAAGCGAGAACTTATGTTATATGGCCATATGGGTTTGACAAACCCTCATTCGGACGGTTCGCTACCGTTATTCAAATGAAATATATTTTCGAGAAACAGTGTATGTTCTAGCACTATTGTGATGGGGTACTATGGAAGGAAACGTTAAGCCTTGATAATTGGGTGCTCGTGAATATTAACTTTTAGAATGTATTACTATTTATCAATGTTACAAATCTTGTGGTTCGACTTACTTTTACTCACTTACTTATTTAAACCTATGATTTCACCAACGTTTTCGTTGACAGATTTCTATGTATTTCTCAGGTCCTTGAACATTAGGTGATACATGCTTCCGCTCATTCTTTTTGATACTTGCATTGGATGTCGAGTATATATGCATACATGGAGCATATTTTGGCTACTTTTAAATCGTGTCGCATATGTTTCATTGTACTTATAACTTAACGTAACTTTGGTTGAACAATTCTTGTAAACTTTGAAACAATCTTTACATATGAAATGAATGCGACATCTTTTGGGTCAAACGTCTGTTTTAAAGACTTATGACTATGTAATGGGACCTAAGTAGACGACGCCGCCAAACGTCAATTTGTCGGGTCGCTACAGATGGTATCAGAGCATTGGTTGTAGGGATTTAGAGTTTATTGGTGTCGACCCCGAGTCATAGGGTACATTGGTGAGTCTAGACTACAACCGGCATATAGACTTGAAGTATGAATTACTTGACTACTTGTGCATTTATACTCGAACTCTCCTACTCCTATCTACTCTTATTCTATCTTAATCTCACATTGTTTAAATTTGATTGACACGCCACCTTGACTATATGAAGTAATGTCAAATGCACATATGAATTAGGGTAATATAATTTCCGGGATTATATTACGGTGACTCATATGAACGTTTCGACATTATTACATAAAGAATTTAAGGCGAGTCAAGGAAAAATTTCTCTCTATCCTTATTCCATATCATGATTAGTATTATTGAGGATACTAATCAACGATATTCTTTTGTTTTGAAGGAACAATGCCTCCTCGCCGTGTGCCACGCCGTGAAACTCCCGAACAAGTGTTACAACGAATGGTTTCCACCGCTGTAGAGGCGGCCATGGCCGGTCACTCCACTAACAACAACAATAACAACAACCACAACAACAACCAAGGAGCCGGTAACTCAAGCGAAGGGTGCTCCTACAAAGCTTTTATGGGGTGCAAACCTCACACTTTTGATGGAACCGGGGGACCGGTTACTCTCACTCGATGGTTCGAACAAACGGAGGTTGTCTTTAGTATAAGCGGTTGTCGGGACCAAGATAAGGTCAAATACTCCACCCACACTTTCGCCGAGGTCGCTCTCACTTGGTGGAACACTTATGTACAATCGGTGGGTACCGATGAAGCTCATACCCTCTCTTGGGCCGTGTGATGACCCGAAAATTTCCGACCAAATTTAAACTTTAATCTTTATATGTTTCCGACACGATAAGCAAAATCTGTAATGTTGAATCTCGAAAATTTTGAAATTTTATTCATGTAATCAATTACCCTTCGACTATGCTCAATGATTCACGTACATTTATGTATATACTGATATGTATATATATTATATATATATATATACTTATTAATTGAAAACGATAACAAAGTATTAGAGATATAATAGTTTACATAAAAGTATTTAGTTCAATATGTTTATCGATGAAATTAGAAGATAATATCAAATGATTGATTTATCAGATACATTGTATAGTTATGAGTCTCTGTTACGAGGCCCACGTTGATTTGAGAAAATAATTTCTTTTTAACGATATTCGGAATAAATGGTAAAAGTGATTTACAAGTGAGAACAAAGTGTCTCTTAATGTGGGTTAGACAAAAGTTAGTGGAGATTCTTGTTTGATTTCCAATACATGCTTTACTATATTTCACGCGTGACTTTTGTTAAGATAACAATTTAATTTTCATATTATTTATCATGAAAGTGAAATTAGGGAATATAGATAACTTAGAAAATAGATACATATATATTTTTGAAGTAGAATTTAAAATATTATATGAGTTAATTAATTATGTAAAATAAAATAAAAATAAGATATTATAATAATTATTATTTAAAGCATAACTATATATAAATAAAATATATTAAAAATAAATATTAAATGATTGTAATACTCGTTGGACGATTCGATTATTATTTAGAGAAGTTTAATTCAAACTTATGAGATTTTAGAATAAACGGTGATCCTAAAATGAGTTCTATAAATTTTAGGCTTACTAAAAATGTATTCAGGATCTAATTATTAAATTTTAACACTTTTTATATTTTACCCAAAATTAAGAGGGACAGTTAATGTAATTTTTATTTAATAAATTAATGATCGAATTTTATACCATAATGACTGAAATAAATAAAGTATTTTAATTTACAAATTTGGGATTTTTCTGAAAGACTTTTATCCGCCACTGATTTCAAATAGTGCCCGATACACAGTCCGTGAAAACTGTCGGTAGGATATTTTCTAATCAATTGTTACGGATGAACAACATGTCATTTAAATGTCATTTAAATTAAAGAATTACTGTTTCAATTTCATTTCTTCTCCCCACTATCTTAGATTACAACAGAGTATATATGATATACATATCCATATTCATGAATCAAAACACCTTTCCTACTAACTTCACTATCACACTATTCTTTTCCCCTACTCAATTACTTTATGCTTAATTAAACTCTTTCTATAGATATGCAGAAACATATATAGATAGATCATATATATAAATACATATAACTACACTTAGATATGGAAAATGGAAAACGTTTTATCTTCTTCTTCTTAATCTTGTCGACTAAAGCCGTCACTGGCCATCAACCTTCTCCACCATCGAAACAAACTACAACCATCTTTTGATCACCAAAGCTCCATCACCAACCCTCACGCTCATCACTTCACCTTAAACACCCCAAGCATCACCACCACCTCCACTTTAGTCTGTTGTTACAACCTTCACCACTTTCATTTTAATCATCTAACCCAGCATTGCTACAATATGATTTCATCTCCTTCTTTCGACTGACCACCCTCATTCTTCTTCTTCGAAAAACCAAACATCACAAACCGTCACCATTCCGAATACTTACTATTCAGTATATTAAAAATAAATATTATATGATTGTAATACTCATTTGATATTCCAATTGATATTAAGCAAGTTAAATTCGAACATATGTGATTTTAAAATAAACTGTGATCCGAAAATGAGTTATATAAATTATAGGCTCATTAAAAGTATATCTAAGATCTAATCATTAAATTTTAACAAATTTTATATTTTACCCAGGATCGAGCGCGGACAGTTGATTTAATTATTATTTAATAATTTTAAAACAATTATTGACCCTAATTATATAATAATGACTAAAATAAATAAATATAATTAATGTAAAATTTTGGGATTTTTCTGAAAACATTTATCCGACACTGATTAACGATGAAGTACAAAATTCAGTCCGTAATAGGCGACGACTAATTTTAACACACGTTTATATTTCAAAAGTTATATTTAACTATATAATAACTGTGCCTAATTGATTAATTAGAGTTTACTGTGCATGATTGATAACTTTTTTTCTCTACCACTTACCTCCAATCCCATCTATCTATCCTATATGTATTATTATTATTTTTTTCTTCATCAGTGCACTATCTATATCTATATCTCATATATATGTACATAACACATGATATAATCAAACACACTAACCCACTTTTTTCCCTACTTCTTCTCGGAGCCATCACTACACCACACATCTTCAACCTTAACCACCATATCCATCAGGATCTGCCACCAGCTTCATCACCATTGAAACCTTACACCACCACCCTAACTACCATCGATTACCTTCACCTTCGAACCACCATAAACAACTCACTAGTGAGCGATATTTTTTGTTTAATGTTGCCATCGTATACCTCAAAACAAATACCCATTAAACCTATTTGAAACTCTTGCTATAACTATGCAAAACCATCGTCACCGCCGTATGCCACATCACAAGTTGAAGACGTCTTGTAGCTGAGCACACCACCATGAACCACTATCAAAGACTGCTACTGCAGCAATTGTTATGATCTGCAACTATTGTTGCAGCTGGGTGTGATGTTTCTTGTTCGATTAATCACATCACCACCACCAATACACCACTGCTACGGTTCTATTTTCTGTTTTTATTGTAAACCGTAACAATCAATCACCACTTACAACCATCACCACACCTGCTGCAGCCATGAACCACCCAAAATCCATCGACCACCATTAATTAGTGATCGTTAACTTATGCTTATGTGTTATTATCGAAACCCACATACTGCTACAGTACACGATCACCACTAACCACCATCGTAAGTCATCCAAACATTTTGTTTCGCTTATTGCAGCTGCTATTTAAACTTTCAAGTTGCTGTTACTGTTATGATTATGTTTCAGCCATAAATCACACCCATACACCATCATAAACCCATCGTGTTTACATTGTTACAGCTATTTTTTTTTCTATTTCTGTTCGTTAGGCCAAACAACCTCTGAACAACTCACTATATTACATAAATCTGTCGCTGTTCGTGCTCCTGTTCCAAAACAATAAAGACGATGACAAATGAGGAAGATAATGAAAAATGATGATGGTTACTCGAGGTTTACGTGAGTGATGATGTTATGTTTCTGTTTCTAATCCAAATCCATCGCCATCACAGTTTACATTTCTGTTTCACTTTGTAACCCAACATAACCTCATCGAAAACCCACATGCAACTTCTACTCGTTTCCTGTTTTGTTAGATGATAATGATGATGAATAGTAAACGATGATAAAGATGATGATCGAGATGATATGGTGATGTACGAATGATGATGAAAACCGTGAAGAGAAAATAATAATGATGATCACGATTAGGTTTTGGTGAAGAGATTAAATGGGCTCGGGTTTTCTCTTTTTTTTTTAGAAGAAGAAAAGGAAAAACAGAAAGAAAGGGGTAAATATATTTAGAATACGGTTTAAATCAGAAAAACGAAATGGTTCAACTGGTTTAGAGGGTGTGTTGTTAAGCAGGAGGTCGCAGGTTCGAGTCCCGTTGCGGGCAGTTATTTGTTTTAGCCTTTTTGAGGTAGTTATCTATATCATTATCATTATTATTATTATTATTATTATTATTATTATTATTATTATTATTATTATTATTATTATTATTATTATTATTATTATTATTATTATTATTATTATTATTATTATTATTATTATTATTATTATTATTATTATTATTATTATATTATTATTATTATTATTATTATTATTATTATTATTATTATTATTATTATTATTATTATTATTATTATTATTATTATTATCATTAATATGTATATGATTAATATTATTATTACTACCCTTATTATGATAATTATTATAATTAGTAAAAATCATTATTAAGATAATTTAGATTATTGAAAATTATTATTATCGTTAATATTAAAACATCGTTATTATCAACTAGTATTTAAAATTTATCATTGTTATTAAAACTATCATTCTATTAAAAATTATTATTATTATTATTATTATTAAAAAGTACCATTTTTATTAGAAGAAATTACTATTAAAAAGCATAGAATTTAAAACCAAAGTTTTATTAAAATTATCGTT
Source organism: Rutidosis leptorrhynchoides (assembly GCF_046630445.1). Taxonomy (NCBI): domain Eukaryota; kingdom Viridiplantae; phylum Streptophyta; class Magnoliopsida; order Asterales; family Asteraceae; genus Rutidosis; species Rutidosis leptorrhynchoides. The sequence goes on along the minus strand of NC_092337.1, from coordinate 462,816,403 downwards.
ATTATCATTATATTTTTATTAACATTATTTGTATTATTAATATATTATATTGAGTTATAAATAAATGATGAACTATTTTAAAAAGTATTTATTATATTAATTAATGTAATTTTTGAACTACTTAAAATATATAGAATAAATATAATTTATTATTAATATAACACATATGTTATTATTAATATAAATATGTATAATTGTTTATTTAATGAGTGTTAATATAAAAACTTATTATATTTTTTAATATTTACGTAACTGATTTAGGTTCGTGAATCCGAGGCCAACCCTGCACATGTTCAGTGCCATCATATGCATTATTATTAAGAAATACAGTAACGTGAGTTTCATTTGCTCCCTTTTTAATTACTTTTGCAATATATATTTTTGGGCTGAGAATACATGCGCTGTTTTATAAATGTTTTACGAAATAGGCACAAGTACAAAAACTAATTCTAAGTGGGGTTAAACCAGAAATATACCCTTAGCTTGGTAAGATTAAACTACTTGTCTATGTACGGTATGCGTGAATCCTAAAGATAGATCTATTGGGCCTGACAAACCCCATCCGGAATATGGGATGCTTTAGTACTTCGAGGTTATTTTAAACACACCTGATCTGGTGTACTTCAGAGGGTAAAACATGAACGTTAAGGCTTGTTACCAGGTGCCTACAACTTATAGAATACTTTTATACACTTGCGAGTGTACATATATTTATAAACGGAAATCTTGCGGTCTATTAATATATTGAAATGATTGTTATGATAAACCTATGAACTCACCAACCATTTGGTTGACACTTTTAAGCATGTTTATTCTCAGGTATGAAAGAAATCTTCCGCTGTGCAATTGCTCATTTTAAAGATATTACTTGGAGTCATTCATGGCATATTTAGGTCAGTACCTTGCAATGGGACCAGATGTTGATGACTTCGTCCAGGTGGATTAGGACGGGTCATCACAGGTGGTATCAGAGCGCTGGTCCTAGCGAACCAGGTCTTGCATTTGTGTGTCTAACTGATAGTTGTTAGGATGCATTAGCGATTCTGGACTTCGACCTTAGCCGCATATTATAAGTTTTGCTTATCATTTCTTGTCAGAAATTACTTGCTTATCATCCTTAAGTTTAGACGCGTCTTACTGCCACTATTGCATCGATAGTGTATAGACAAAATTTGTATCTTAGCATTTCTGTTACTGTAGACTTTGCGTGGCAGTTTCCATAGATTCCTCCGTAACTTATGGGATTTTAGTATTATATATGCATATATAAATTTTGTAATGCAGGATACTAATCTACATACTATAATCTATTTCTTATCGAAAATCCTTCATCTGATAGTACGAAATGGATTCCTCAACCAGTTCGAGTTCCTCAGATTCCGACAGCTATTTCGACATGGATATCCACTTGAGCTCCGAAAGCAGTGTAACCGGAATGGATCAACCACTTAGCCATCACCTATTTTGGATGAAATGGGGATGGGTTCGTAGTCGACTTAACCAATGGAGACAAGAAAAAGGCGATACTTTCCACCCACCAACCTGCACCCTCGGCGAAGAACCTGAAGCACTTACCGGTGAACCTATCTGAAACACCATTTTTAGCCTCATCTCCAGGGTAGCTCATCAAGATTATCTTCTATCTAAAATTCTAAACCTTATTCTTCCGCTCGTTTCGACCGATAATCATCCCGGAGTAATAGAAGAAGTCAACGAGCTTCGCGCTCGAGTAGTGCCTTTGGAAAATATGGTACAAAACTTAACAGCTCCAGCAACATCACCGGCACCAACAGCACCACCAACAACCCAAGTTTCAAAATCACATGCCTCAACATCTCATTCTGTACCTCGAGCATAATCATCGTTCTACGTATCGTTCTATCTACTTTATCTTCTTTCTACATATCGTTCTACATCGATTATCTTCGCTCGACATGGCGATTATGTAATTTCTAAAGTTTTAGAGATTATGTAATCTAGTACTAACGATAAATCAAATGAGTTTAATATCTTATTGACTCATTAAATTCATGATTACATCTGAAGAAAATATATATGCATGTATATTTTAATAAAGATTGTAATTAAAAATTCTTTTGTACAAACTGTTAATGATGAGAATATTTTAACGGGTAGGTAATACCCGAGGAATATTTGGGTTTCACATTAATAAGTTACACTGTACATTCATCAAATCTGATTCAACAGTTATTTACTATCCTACTTACATCCACAAAGATACGGATCCGTTCACCGCAGAATAACCATTTTCATTCAATATCATATTTGGATTTTGACCTATCATAATCCAATAAGTGGCATAATGAAGAAAACATCGGACAAAATAAAATTTGTTAGAAACAAACAAATTAACTATGAGAAATTTTGTTAAGAATCCACACTAACAAAATCCTAGCTAACTGTTCCTAGCTAACTGTTAATTTCTTATTACATTTACCGCAATTTATTTATCGTAATTTATTTATCGCAATTTATTTATCGCAATTTATTTATAGCAATTTTAATTATCGAAATTTTATTTATCGTCATTTATTTTACGCACTTTATTTATCGTCATTTAAATGAGTTATTTATTTTACGCACTTTAAATATCGTCGGACAAATCGGGACACATGTACACAATACGTCGGATTAAATCTGAGATAATAGTTTGTACAATGGGTCACGATGCGTCTTGATTAATTAGATTATATATTGAACTATTGGACTATTGGACTATTGGACTATTAGACTACTAACTATGGAGTATTAACATTGGACAATTAAAATGAATTAAAATATTGATTATAACATATGAAACTAAACAATTCTTCAAGTTTGCCACTTGATTTCATCTTAAACAATCTTTTGTATCTTGACGATTACCATATGCATTCAAATCCTTCGAAATTCTTGAAACACCTCGGATTGATAACCAACGATTCAGTTATGATAACTTTGAATGCTGATGAAGCAGCAAAACTGTAGATGGTCTTAATGGCTAAAGGTTTGATGATAAAGAATAGAGTGTTGGAAACGCTCAATAGAAAATTTAGTACCGAAAAGCGGATTATGCAAAACTATGAAGGATGTTGTGGACAAATCACCAGGATTAAACCTGTACTTAACAAATCCAGACGATTGAGTAGCTGACAAAATCTCCAGTGAATATCTTGCTTCCTACTTATTTCAATTCTTTGCAGAAAAAGTTTCTGCATCACCCTTTAATTTCAGGTACCTTAGAAATTCTAAGATATCATCGTATCTTCCGTTATAAATATCTTCGATATTCTTGAGGATACCTTCACAGCTATTCTTGTCCGAAATTATTTATCTCTTCGTGCTATCTATATTGCATCATAAAAGAAACTGTTTTAGGTTCTATATTCTGTAACAATCGAGTTTAAATTATGAATGATTTCCTAAAGAAGTGTTGGGAATTGAAGCATGAGTTAGTATAATATAATGACGTCAAGCCAACGTGGTTATATTACAGTAAGTCTTGCTAAATTTCTAATGTAACGTGATGATGATTCACAGACCTTATCCTCATCATGTGCCATGTTACACGACTCTTTCATTCTACTTAATTTCTAAGCATATCACAGAAATATTTCCTTGATATATCCGATCTTCCGTAATTCCAACAGTTTGCTAATAAATCGTGCTATTTCATTTTCTTTCCGATTAGAAGATTTCCATAAATTCTTTGAATTCCGGAAATCAAGCGTAACTACGTCAAAAGTTAAGACGAATCTCTATGTCTTTATTTCAATCGTTTGCGATAGCTTCACTCGTACTCTTCGAGTAATCGAATCGTTTCATCTATATTAATCAAAAAAAAATGATAAAACTCTATTTATAAACTCATATTCGTCATAAAAACATTTTTATTGTTAGCCATGACGACCTCAATCAAATTTCGGGACGAAATTTCTTTAACGGGTAGGTACTGTCATGACCCGGAAAATTTCGACTAATTTTGAACCAAACTCTCGATACGATTTAATATCTTTGACACGATAAGTAAAGTCTGTAATGTTGAAATCTCAAAAACTTTGAACTTTGTTCATGTATTCATTGACCTTCGACCATTCCCGACGATTCACGTACAATTAATTGTAAATAGATATGTGTGTGTATGTATATATATATATATATATATATATAATAATTGGAAATATAAATTGAAATATTATATGAAGTAATTGTTAGAATTAAAAATGCTAAATAAAATAATATATAATAATTATTATTTAAAAACATATCTATATATAAATTAAGTATATTAAAAATAAATATTATATGATTGTAATACTCATTTGATATTCCGATTGATATTAAGCAAGTTAAATTCGAACTTATGTGATTTTAAAATAAACGGTGATCTGAAAATGAGTTATATAAATTATAGGCTCATTAAAAGTATATCTAAGATCTAATCATTAAATTTTAACAAATTTTATATTTTGCCCAGGATCGAGCGCGGACAGTTGATTTAATTATTATTTAATAATTTTAAAACAATTATTGACCCTAATTATATAATAATGACTAAAATAAATAAATAAAATTAATGTAAAATTTTGGGATTTTTCTGAAAACATTTATCCGACACTGATTAACGATGAAGTACAAAATTCAGTCCGTAATAGGCGACGACTAATTTAACACACGTTTATATTTCAAAAGTTATATTTAACTATATAATAACTGTGCCTAATTGATTAATTAGAGTTTACTGTGCATGATTGATAACTTTTTTTCTCTACCACCTACCTCCAATCCCATCTATCTATCCTATATGTATTATTATTATTTTTTTTCTTCATCAGTGCACTATCTATATCTATATCTCATATATATGTACATAACTGTGACGACCCGGAAATTTCTGACCAAATTTAAACTTAATCTTTATATGATTTCGACACGATAAGCAAAGTCTGTTATATTGAATTTCAAAATTTTAGAATTTGTTTCATGAAACCATTCGACTTTTGACTATGCTCGTCGATTCACGAATATCGGTGTGTAAATAAATATGTAAATACATATGAATTCTATACACATGTATTATTGTAATATATGTATATACATACATATATATATATATATATATATATATATATATATATATATATATATATATATATATATATATATATATATATATATATATATATATATATATAATTAATATATATATATTTAGTTATATAATAAAACATGATATTAAAATGTATTTATATATATATATATATATATATATATATATATATATATATATATATATATATAATATATGGGAAAATAAATGATTTCGAGCTTAATTAGTAAACGTCAATGACACTCGGTTGACGTTTCGTTAGTTTTAATATAGATATAATACATGTTCAAGAATGATTAAGATGAAAGTTGGATTGTAAATTGATTACGAAGATTTTAGATTTGTTAAAAATATTTTTACATTTTTAAGTTTAAATATTAGTACTCCGTACATATAAATTGGAACATAAAATAAACAATTATCGAACCTTTTTAATCAGGTTTCAAACAGTTAATGAGTGAAATAATTAAATATATTTAATTTAAAAATTTAGGATTTTTAGGAACACTTTTATACGTTAACTGTTTAGCAAAGGAGCACGAAATAATAATTATGTTAAAAGTGTCGGTAAGTGAAATAGTTATATCTTCCCTTGATTCAATTGAGTGTACTATATTTTTTTCTTTTTCTTAATCCTAATCCAATTACTCCATATATATGCAGTAGATATAGGATATACATATACTTAAACATCTCTTTTTATTCTTCTTCTATCCTTTTTCTTGACAAAACCGGCTACCCTTCACCTCCCTCACTCTACCACCGCCACCACCACAGCAGCCACCGGCTGCCACAACCAATCCTGTCTCTCTCATCTATCTCTCTCTCTTCTATTAGGATGTGAGAAACTAAACCACGGCTACCATTTATGTTTATTTTTGTTGAAGAGAATCGAACTACAACTATTGACTACCACCATCTCAATCTCTCTTCTTCTTCTTTTTGATTTCTTTCTTCGTGACCACTGCCACCGCCAACTTCACAAACCGTCACCATTTAAACGGGTTGCTGCCAATCTTTCCTGTTTTTACAGCTGCTTATTATGTTCGGTTACCATCACCATGTTCTATTATCACCACCACCAAGAACCACCGATCACCACCCAACACCACCATCAATCGCTAATATTTCTGTTGCTGTTTTTCTGTTTCATCTTCACCAAGAAAACCACCACCACTTCTACCATTTATGTTACTTCTATGCTGCTACTTATTTCTGTTTCCTGTCCGAGACAAACCACCGCAAACCACCCACTGCACCACCTTAATGCACCACTATCTTCATCGAAACTCACCTGCGTTTATGGCGGTTGCTGATGCTCTCTTCTATTATGCTACAGTGACTAAATGATGCATAAAGGTGATGATTAATGAAGTCGTTGATGATGAGTGATGTATGTTACAAGCAACCCCACACTTCCACTGATTTTTTTCCATTCAATTCAAATTAACATATTAATGGGCCATAAAACAAAAATCTAGACTTTTATGTTGGGCCAAATTTTGATTTAATTGTTTTTGGGTTGGGTATCCTTGCGTGTTGGGCCGAGTGAATGATGTTAATCACGATATTGTAGCGAAGATGATGCTCAAATGATCGATAATTATGATGCTTAATGATCATGATTATAAGTATAATTGATAATGCACGAGTTGATGATGATGGTGACGATGGGTTATGATGATTATGATGCACAAAGATTATGATCATGAAGTGGTTATGATAATGATAAAGATGATGTTAAAATGATGATACATGAAATGATAACCATAATAATGGTAAGAATGACGATGGGATTAGGGTGATGATACTTGAAAATGGAAGATAAAAGAATTTTAGAAACTTAGTATAATAGAAAATATGAAGCGGAGCATTGGTTTGGCGTGTTTGTCGTCAAGCGAGAGGTCTCGGGTTCGAGGCCGGGCGGAGACACTTTATGTTCCTTATTTTGTTTTTAGAAAGCTTATTTGAGGTAGTTACTTATTATTATTATTATTATTATTATTATTATTATTATTATTATTATTATTATTATTATTATTATTATTATTATTATTATTATTATTATTATTATTATTATTATTATTATTATTATTATTATTATTATTATTATTATTATGAACATGTTAACAACATTCATGTTACGAAATTTATAACAAAAGTGATATGATAAAAATTTTCGAAAATGGTTATAATTAAATGAATACAAGTACAATTATGAAAACGATTATGAATTTAAGTTATAAAATATGTAGTCATAAGTAAGTATTATTATCATTTTAGCTATTAAGATAAATATTAGTGTTATTATTATTATTAGTAAATTATTATTATTATCAAAACTATTTTTTAAAATAAATAAATATTCTGTGCATAAAATATACTTATTACATATATTCTAATTATATTAATATTTTACATAACTATATATATAAAACCTATTAATATTATTTATATAAATATTTACATATAACAAACTATTGATTTTTAATTATAACACTAAACAAGTATATATATAATTATGGATACATTAATAGATTTTAATCATTTTAAAATATATAAACACAATAAATATATATAACATATAATTTATTAATATAAAAATTATATCACTAATAATAATATATATAAATTTGTTCGATTACCATATTATGTGTTAATATATATATAAATGATATAGGTTCGTGAATCCAAGGCCAACCCTACACTTGTTCAATGTCGTAATATGTATTTTTACTACAAAATACAGTATGGTGAGTTTCATTTGCTCCCTTTTTATATATATTTTAGGGCTGAGAATACATGCGCTGTTTTATAAATGTTTTACGAAATAGGCACAAGTACTAAAACTAATTCTATGTGGGTTTAAACCAGAAATATACCCTTAGCTTGGTAACATTAAACTACTTGTCTATGTACGGTAGGCGCGAATCCTAAAGATAGATCTATTGGGCCTGACAAACCCCATCCTGACAATGGGATGCTTTAGTACTTCGAGGTTATATTAAACATACCTGATCTGGTGTACTTCAGAGGGTAAAACATGAACATTAAGGCTTGTTACCGGGTGCCTACAACTTATAGAATACTTTTATACACTTGCGAGTGTACATATATTTATAAACGGAAATCTTGTGGTCTATTAATATATTGAAATGATTGTTATGATAAAACTATGAACTCACCAACCTTTTGGTTGACACTTTTAAGCATGTTTATTCTCAGGTATGAAAGAAATCTTCCACTGTGCATTTGCTCATTTTAAAGATGTTACTTGGATTCATTCATGGCATAATTAGGTCAGTACCTCTCAATGGGACCAGATGTTGATGACTTCGTCCAGAAGGATTAGGACGGGTTTTCACAGTTGGTATCAGAGCGGTGGTCTTAGCGAACCAGGTCATGCATTAGTGTGTCTAACTGATAGTTGTTTAGATGCATTAGTGGGTCTGGACTTCGGCCGTGTCTGCATGTCAAAAGTTTTACTTATCATTTCGTGTCAAAAATTATTTGCTTATCATCCTTAAAGTCTAGACACGTCTTACTGCCTCTATTGCATAGACAGTGTATAGATAAATTCATATCTTAGCGTATCTGTTATTGTTACCTTTGCCTGACAGCTTCCGTAGACTCCTCCATAACTTATGGGATTTTAGTATTATATATGCATATGTAAATTATATATTGCAGAGCACTAATCTACATCCTATAATCTATTTCTTATCAAAAATCCTTCATCTGACCGTATGAGATGAATCCCTCAACCAGTTTGAGTCCCTCAGATTCCGATAGCTATTCCGATAGCTATTCCGACAGCTATTCCGACATGGATATTCACCTAAACTCTGAAAGCAGCGTCACCAGAATGAATCAACCAATCAGCTATCCCCAATTCATCTGATGGATTCGAAGTCGACTAAATTAATGGAAATGCGAAGAAGGCGATCCCTTTCACCAACTGAATTCACCTATGGGCGAAGAACCTGAAGCACTTACTGGCGAACCAGTCCGAAACACAATTTTCACCATCATTTCCCGAATATCTCGCCATGATTATATACTATCTCAAAATTCGAAACCTTATTCATCTACTCGTTCCGACCGATAATCATTCCGGAGTAATACAAGAAGTCAACGAACTTCGTGCTCGAGTAATCAATTTAGAGAATATGGTGCAAAATGTACCAGCTTTAGCAACATCATCGGCATCAACAGTACCACCAACAACACAAGTTTCAACATCACATGCCCCAATATCTCATTCTGTACCTCGAGCATAACCATCGTTCTTCGAATCATTCTACATTATTTATCTTCGTTCGACATGATGATTATGTAATCTCTAATGTTTTAGAGATTATGTACTCTAATTCTAACCGAAAAGCAAATGAGTTTAATGTTATATTAACTCATTAAATCCATAATTACATCTGAAGAAAATATATATGTATATATGTTTTCATAAAGATTGTAATTAAAAATTCTTTTATACAGACTGTTAATGGTGAAAATATTTTAACGGGTAGGTAATACCCGAGGAATATTTAGATTTTACATTAATAAGTTACACTGTACATTCTTCGAATTTGATTGAACGATCATTTACTATCCTATTTACAACCACCGATATACGTATCCGTTCACCAAAGAATAACTATTTTCATTCAAATTCAATTACATATTTGGATTTTTACCTATCAGAATCCAACAAGTGGCATAATGAAGAAAACATTGGACAAAATAAAATTTGTTAGAAACAAACAAATTAACTATGAGAAATTTTGTTAAGAATCCACGCTAACCAAATCCTAGCTAACTATTCCTAGCTAACTGATTACATTTTATTTATCGCAGTTTATTTATCACAATTTAATTATCGCAATTTTATTTATCGTCATTTAATTTCTGTTATTTACTTTACACACTTTATTTATCGTCATTTAATTTCTGTTATTTATTTTACGCACTTTAAATATCGGGACACATATACAAGGTTTTGACATATCATATCGACGCGTCTATATATATTATTTGGAATAACCATAGACACTCTATATGCAGTAATGTTGGAGTTAGCTATACAGGGTTGAGGTTGATTCTACAATAATATATATAGTTTGAGTTGTGATCGAGTCTGAGACGTATACGGGTCACGACACGTATTAATTAATTCGAATATAATATATTAAACTATATATGAATTACTGGACTGTTAACTGTTGAAATGACCCGTCCTAATCCATCTGGATGAAGTAATCAATATTTGGTCCCATTGCGATGATCGACTCCAAGTAATGTCCTTAAAATGAGCAAATGCACAGCGGAAGACTTAATTCGTACCTGAGAATAAACATGCTTAAAAGTGTCAACCAAAAGGTTGGTGAGTTCATAGATTTATCGTATCAATTATTTCAATATATTAATAGACCACAAGATTTCATAATCATAAACATAATACACTCGCAAGTGTATGTAAAGCATTCTAAGTGGTTGAGCACTTGGTAACCATACTTAACATTTAATCACGTTGCATATTCCCTTTATTATGAAATCTCACTACACCGTACCAAGTGTAGTCACCGAAACGAAGTACTGTGCAACCGTTGAATACTGGTCGTCCAGTCCGGTTGGGGTTGTCAGGCCTGATAGATCTATCAACAGGATTCGCGTTTACAATACCACATGTAAATAGTAGTTACCAAGCTACAGGGAAATATGCCAGTGGTACAACTCAACGTAGAATATATTTTTAAGTACTTGTGTCTATTTCGTAAACATTTATAAAAGCAGCGCATGTATTCTCAGCCCAAAAATATATTGCAAAAGCAATTAAAAAGGGAGCAAATGAAACTCACCTGACAACTTCAGAAATAAATCACAGAGATGTGATCGAATATCGGAATGCAAGTAACCGTAGACCTCAACCTAGAGAACATATGTTGGTCAATAAGTATCTAATAAGCTAGGTCAGTCCATAGGGTAAGTATAGTCCTATTGCTCAAGTCCGACTCATAAATTTAGCAAAAGTCAACAAAAGTCAACAAAAGTCAAAGTAAGTCAAATGTAAGTCAAACGCAAGTCAAACACAGTCAACATGGTTAACACAAGTCAAAATCTCATAATATTACTCAACTTGGTCAAATAGTCAAACATAGGTCAAACAACACGTTTTAGTTCATAAATGGTCAATTACACAATCATAGTTTATTGTCATGCATAACGTTCATGTACATGTAGCAAACTTCGCATAATATCTCATAGCACAAAATTCATGGTAACATGGCAAACTCCAGATCACAAATAGACTCAAAATAGATTCCAAAAAGTCCAGCCAGGGTCTCATACTATGTCTACAAGTCGGGAATCAGAAGGGGTACATTTATCATTTACTAAATCAGTTTCTGACCGCGCACTGATATCGTAATGGCTATAACCGGAGCTAGGGACATGGAATTAATACAAGGTCAGTGGCCATGGTTCAAGGACAAGTCAAAATATAACATATCCAAAAATAAGTAACTTTGGTTTAGCCAATTGGTACAGTTTATTCAATAAATTTGGATGTCATGTTTCAGTTCATTTCAGAAATTACCAAAACTATGGCCCTAGTGTGCACAATGCATAAGTTTTCAGAGGTTGAAATAAACTAAACATATATCACATATCATGTAAAGATTCATATTCTAGAAGCATTCATGTTAATTCACAAAACACAAACCACAGAGTACAAATCAGAGAACAAGTGGAAGATTCGATCCTAGTTTAGCTAGTCACATTCGCATGCAATTAGCCGAAGATATAGGTACAATTAGACCATGATATCTACACGAAAAGTGAATTACTTTATGTGTATATTTCAGATTAGAAAAGATCTCATCTCATAAATCAATACATTTTAGCATACAAGTCCATTTTCATGCATGTGCTGGAAAAATCTACATTTTCATTCGATTAGGCATAACACGAGTTTTACTCAAACAAATGACATGATATCCTAGTGTAACCTGAGTGTTTTTGAATTTTATATCCAATGGTAATCAAAACATAAGCCAATTCGTGACCCATCAATACCAGTTTTCTGATCAAGCATAAAAACACAACGATAATTCAAACGGTCATAACATAAGCATACGGAAACGAAATCAAGCGAATCCAAAGCCTAAAATCAATAGTTTTTCACGAGGATTATGAATATCACATAATATCATGCAATTTAAAAATTCAAATTTCTGTTACCATCAAATACAAATTCGTGATTTATCAAAAAGTCATCAAACGATCAAATTAACGAATACTATCATGCATACATACAAGGACTTGAGCACTAGACACTATATCTACCCTAAAATGTAAAAAAAACATGAAAACCTAAAAATTAGAGTTTTTTAAACTTACCCTAATCAAGAAATTGTTGGTATATATGTGTAGAGGTCTTCGAGAGGAGTCCGAATATGTAAACGATTTTATGATCAAGCGATTATTGAAGGTGTTCTTGAGTGATTCTTTCTATGGTGTTTATGTATTGTTTTTGAAGCTAGATTATGATGGGTTTTTGCTGAGATGAGGAGGTTGTGAAGAGATTTCAAGTGTGTATGTTTTATAGAGTAAGAAATGAGGATTAGAATTGAAATGGAAATGGTTAAGTGTTTATGTAGTTAGGCGTCATTTTTGATTCCTCATAAAGGGGTTCCTAAGTTGAATTTTGAGCTAGAAGTTTAATACTAGAAGTTAAGAAATGTTTAAACATGTTTCCCCATGATTAATAGGTTGAAAATGATGTTTTACTATTGGTATATACGAATAGTAAATACATCTAGAAATTGTATATAGTACATGTCTCATGAGTCATATATAATAACAAAGATGTCATTTTCCATGATAAAAGGTTGAAAATGATGTTTTCCTATTGGTATATTCTAATAGTAAATACATCTAGCAACTGTGTATAATACGGGTATAAATACCGTATGAATACGAGTAGAATTCTTGAGAAAATCGAATTCGAATACGAGTATAGCTATCTTTGTTGAGTATAAATATGTTAGTACAAGTATTTAAGTCTTTCAAAAGTGTGTATATTACATATTAATACAATACATATATATTCATTTTAACATAAGGGTTATTACGTCGTTAAGCGTTACATATATATAATGTTTCGAAACCCTTAAGTTAGTAGTCTCATTTTATATATATAACCCATTATTAATATACTTAATGAGATACTTAATTATCATATATTCAAGTTAGATATAATCCATATATATCCATATATATACATAAGTATATAATTAATACAAGTTATGACGTTCGTGAATCGTCGGACAAATGGATGGTCAACTGTTTGTATAAAACTTATTTTTAAAAGTTTTAAAACTTGTCAAAATTCATTGCTTATCATGACAAAATCATATAGAGAATTGGTTTAAAATAAGTTAAAATTTTCCGGGTCATCACAGTACCTACCCGTTAAAGAAATTTCGTCCCGAAATTTGATCGAGGTCGTCGTGGCTAACAATAGGAATGTTTTCATGACGAATATGAGTTGATAAATAGAGTTTCATCATTGTTGAGTAATATGGATAAAATAATTCGATTACGCGAAGAGGATAAGTGAAGCTATCGCAAAGGATTGAAATATAGAAATAGAAATTCGTCTTATCTTTTGACGTAGGTTGATTTTCAGAATTCAGGGAATTTAAAGAAATCCTCTAATCAGAAAGGAAATGTAATAGCACGATCTGATTTGTTAAATTACCAGAAATCACGGAAAGATAGAAATATCAAGAAAATATTTTTCTTAACACGTTTAGAGGTTAAGTAGAATGAAAGAGTCGTGTAACATGGCACCTGATGAGGATATGATTTGTGAACCATCATCACGTTCTATTAGAAATTCAGCATGACTTACTGTAATATAATCACGTTGGCCGGGCGTCATTATATTATACTAACCCATGCTTCAATTTCCAACACTTCTCTACAATTCATTCATAATTTATACTTAGATTTTACAGAAGTTTTCAATATAATGGAATACAGAAAACACGTTGAGGTAGATAATTTCGGACAAGAATATTTATGAAAATATCCTCAGAAATATCAAAGATATTTATGATGATATTTTTTTGAATTTCTAAGTTCGAAGGTTGATGAAGAAGAGTTTTCCGCAAGATTTTAACATGACTTCGGAGAATGATATTCTCTAAAGATTTCATCGGATTCAGAATTACCTGGATTCTTTGAATATAGGGTTTGGTCCTTGTATTTGTCCTTGGTCTCCTTCATGGTTAGCTCAATTCGTTTTTTTTTCAGTACCAAATTTTCTATCGAGCGTTCCCAACATTCCATTCTTTATCATCAAACTCTTGGCCATTTAGGCCATCTATAATTTTACTGTTTCCTCTGCATTTAATGCAGCTATATCTGAATCATCGTTTATCAATCCGAGGTGGTTTCAAGAGAATTGTGTTTTTAGATGATTAAACGCTGATGGTAATATGGTGGCATATAAAAGGTTACCTGGTAACAATAAAAGAGCACGCATATATATCAAGGTTATAATATGATTGTTTCGAACGAAAAGTCGAAGTTGACTTGCTAGAGCTGTGACAAAATTGGCTATCTTAAAAAGGGATTGTAAAGTTATTTTGGGTAATAACAACACTAAAGGAGCTAGCACAAATACGTGTTAAACATTTACTCAGGTTCCGAGTGTTTTCAGGTGGATAACTACATGCGTCAATCATTTCTTCCGTAGATGAAGTGCGGTTGGTTCATCCCTTCAATTGAGGTGTTTTCAAGAATCATGAAAAGTTTGAACGCAGATTGTATTCGTCAAGATACAAATGAGGTTTAAGATGAAATCAAGTGGCAAACTTGAAGAGATGTTTAGTTTCATATGTTATAATCAATATTTTAATTCATTTTAATTGTCCAATGTCATTAGTCTACAGTCGATAGTCCACATTTAACAGTTCAGTAATTCAAATATAGTTTAATATATTATATTCGAATTAATTAATACGTGTTGTGACCCGTATACGTCTCAGACTCGATCACAACTCAAACTATATATATTATTGTAGAATCAACCTCAACCCTGTATAGCTAACTCCAGCATTACTGCATATAGAGTGTCTATGGTTATTCCAAATAATATATATAGATGCGTCGATATGATATGTCAAAACCTTGTATACGTGTCCCGATATTTAAAGTGCGTAAAATAAATAACAGAAATTAAATGACGATAAATAAAATTGCGAGAATTAAAATTGCGATAAATAAATTGCGATAAATAAATGTAATGGAATTAACAGTTAGCTAGGATTTTGTTAGCGTGGATTCTTAATAGAATTTCTCATAGTTAATTTGTTTGTTTCTAACAAATTTTATTTTGTTCAATGTTTTCTTCATTATGCCACTTGTTGGATTCTGGTAAATGAAAATCCAAATATGAAATTGGATGAAAATGGTTATTCTGCGGTGAACGGATACGTATATCGGTGGTTGTAAGTAGGATAGTGAATGACTGTTGAATCAGCTTCGACGAATGTACAGTGTTACTTATTAAGGTGAAATCTAAATATTCCTCGGGTATTACCTACCCGTTAAAATATTTTTGCCATTAACAGTACAAAAGAATTTTTAATTACAATCTTTATAAAAACATATATACGTATATATTTTCTTCAGATGTAATCATGGATTTAATGAGTCAATATGATATTAATCTCATTTGCTTTTTGGTTAGAACTAGAGTACATAATCTCTAAAACATTAGAGATTATATAATCATCATGTCGAACGAAGATAAATGATGTAGAACGTCATGTAGAACAATGATTATACTCGAGGTACAGAATGAGATATTGAGGCATGTGATGTTGAAACTTTGGTTGTTAGTGGTACTGTTGGTGCTGGTGATGTTGCTGAAGCTGGTAAGTTTCACACCATGTTTTCTAAATTGATTACTCGAGTGCGAAGCTCGTTGACTTCTTCCATTATTCCGGGATGATCGTCGGTCGAAACTAGCGGATGAATAAGGTTTAGAATTTTAGATAGAATATAATCGTGGTGAGATATTCGGGAAATGAGGGTGAAAATGGTGTTTCGGACTGGTTCGTCGGTAAGTGCTTCAGGTTCATCGCCAAGAGGTAAGTTCGGTTGGTGAAAAAGATCGCCTTCTTCGCGTCTCCATTGATTAAGTCGACTACGAACCCATCAGATGAATTGGGGATGGCTGATTGATTGATTCATTCTGGTGACACCGCTTTCGGAGCTTAGGTGAATATCCATGTCGGAATAGCTATCGAAATCTGAGAGACTCGAACTGGTTGAGGGATTCATCTCGTACGATCAGATGAAGGATTTTCGATAGGAAATAGATTATAGGATGTAGATTAGTACCCTGTAATACATCATTTACATATGCATATATAATACTAAAATCCCATAAGTTACGGAGGAATCTACGGAAGCTGTCAGGCAAAGGTAACAATAACAGATACGCTAAGATATGAATTTTGTCTATACACTATTCATGCAGTCAATGCAGTAAAATGTGTCTAGACTAAGAATGATAAGCAAATAATTTTCGACACTAAATGATAAGCAAAACTTTTGACATGCAGACACGGTCGAAGTCCAGACTCACTAATGCATCTAAACAACTATCAGTTAGACACACTAATGCAAGACCTGGTTCGCTAAGACCACCGCTCTGATACCAACTGAAATGACCCGTCCTAATCCATCTGGATGAAGTCATCAATATTTGGTCCCATTGCGATGATCGACTCCAAGTAATGTCCTTAAAATGAGCAAATGCACAGCGGAAGACTTAATTCGTACCTGAGAATAAACATGCTTAAAAGTGTCAACCAAAAGGTTGGTGAGTTCATAGATTTATCGTATCAATTATTTCAATATATTAATAGACCACAAGATTTCATAATCATAAACATAATACACTCGCAAGTGTATGTAAAGCATTCTAAGTGGTTGAGCACTTGGTAACCATACTTAACATTTAATCACGTCGCATATTCCCTTTATTATGAAATCTCACTACACCGTACCAAGTGTAGTCACCGAAACGAAGTACTGTGCAACCGTTGAATACTGGTCGTCCAGTCCGGTTGGGGTTGTCAGGCCCGATAGATCTATCAACAGGATTCGCGTTTACAATACCACATGTAAATAGTAGTTACCAAGCTACAGGGAAATATGCCAGTGGTACAACTCAACGTAGAATATATTTTTAAGTACTTGTGTCTATTTCGTAAACATTTATAAAAGCAGCGCATGTATTCTCAGCCCAAAAATATATTGTAAAAGCAATTAAAAAGGGAGCAAATGAAACTCACCTGACAACTTCAGAAATAAATCACATAGATGTGATCGAATATCGGAATGCAAGTAACCGTAGACCTCAACCTAGAGAACATATGTTGGTCAATAAGTATCTAATAAGCTAGGTCAGTCCATAGGGTAAGTATAGTCCTATTGCTCAAGTCCGACTCATAAATTTAGCAAAAGTCAACAAAAGTCAACAAAAGTCAAAGTAAGTCAAATGTAAGTCAAACGCAAGTCAAACACAGTCAACATGGTTAACACAAGTCAAAATCTCATAATATTACTCAACTTGGTCAAATAGTCAAACATAGGTCAAACAACACGTTTTAGTTCATAAATGGTCAATTACACAATCATAGTTTATTGTCATGCATAACGTTCATGTACATGTAGCAAACTTCGCATAATATCTCATATCACAAAATTCATGGTAACATGGCAAACTCCAGATCACAAATAGACTCAAAATAGATTCCAAAAAGTCCAGCCAGGGTCTCATACTATGTCTACAAGTCGGGAATCAGAAGGGGTACATTTATCATTTACTAAATCAGTTTCTGACCGCGCACTGATATCGTAATGGCTATAACCGGAGCTAGGGACATGGAATTAATACAAGGTCAGTGGCCATGGTTCAAGGACAAGTCAAAATATAACATATCCAAAAATAAGTAACTTTGGTTTAGCCAATTGGTACAGTTTATTCAATAAATTTGGATGTCCTGTTTCAGTTCATTTCAGAAATTACCAAAACTATGGCCCTAGTGTGCACAATGCATAAGTTTTCAGAGGTTGAAATAAACTAAACATATATCACATATCATGTAAAGATTCATATTCTATAAGCATTCATGTTAATTCACAAAACACAAACCACAGAGTACAAATCAGAGAACAAGTGGAAGATTCGATCCTAGTTTAGCTAGTCACATTCGCATGCAATTAGCCGAAGATATAGGTACAATTAGACCATGATATCTACACGAAAAGTGAATTACTTTATGTGTATATTTCAGATTAGAAAAGATCTCATCTCATAAATCAATACATTTTAGCATACAAGTCCGTTTTCATGCATGTGCTGGAAAAATCTACATTTTCATTCGATTAGGCATAACACGAGTTTTACTCAAACAAATGACATGATATCCTAGTGTAACCTGAGTGTTTTTGAATTTTCTATCCAATGGTAATCAAAACATAAGCCAATTCGTGACCCATCAATACCAGTTTTCTGATCAAGCATAAAAACACAACGATAATTCAAACGGTCATAACATAAGCATACGGAAACGAAATCAAGCGAATCCAAAGCCTAAAATCAATAGTTTTTCACGAGGATTATGAATATCACATAATATCATGCAATTTAAAAATTCAAATTTCTGTTACCATCAAATACAAATTCGTGATTTATCAAAAAGTCATCAAACGATCAAATTAACGAATACTATCATGCATACATACAAGGACTTGAGCACTAGACACTATATCTATCCTAAAATGTAAAAAAACATGAAAACCTAAAAATTAGAGTTTTTTAAACTTACCCTAATCAAGAAATTGTTGGTATATATGTGTAGAGGTCTTCGAGAGGAGTCCGAATATGTAAACGATTTTATGATCAAGCGATTATTGAAGGTGTTCTTGAGTGATTCTTTCTATGGTGTTTATGTATTGTTTTTGAAGCTAGATTATGATGGGTTTTTGCTGAGATGAGGAGGTTGTGAAGAGATTTCAAGTGTGTGTGTTTTATAGAGTAAGAAATGAGGATTAGAATTGAAATGGAAATGGTTAAGTGTTTATGTAGTTAGGCGTCATTTTTGATTCCTCATAAAGGGGTTCCTAAGTTGAATTTTGAGCTAGAAGTTTAATACTAGAAGTTAAGAAATGTTTAAACATGTTTCCCCATGATTAATAGGTTGAAAATGATGTTTTACTATTGGTATATACGAATAGTAAATACATCTAGAAATTGTATATAGTACATGTCTCATGAGTCATATATAATAACAAAGATGTCATTTTCCATGATAAAAGGTTGAAAATGATGTTTTCCTATTGGTATATTCTAATAGTAAATACATCTAGCAACTGTGTATAATACGGGTATAAATACCGTATGAATACGAGTAGAATTCTTGAGAAAATCGAATTCGAATACGAGTATAGCTATCTTTGTTGAGTATAGATATGTTAGTACAAGTATTTAATTCTTTCAAAAGTGTGTATATTACATATTAATACAATACATATATATTCATTTTAACATAAGGGTTATTACGTCGTTAAGCGTTACATATATATAATGTTTCGAAACCCTTAAGTTAGTAGTCTCATTTTATATATATAACCCATTATTAATATACTTAATGAGATACTTAATTATCATATATTCAAGTAAGATATAATCCATATATATCCATATATATACATAAGTATATAATTAATACAAGTTATGACGTTCGTGAATCGTCGGACAAATGGATGGTCAACTGTTTGTATAAAACTCATTTTTAAAAGTTTTAAAACTTGTCAAAATTCATTGCTTATCATGACGAAATCATATAGAGAATTGGTTTAAAATAAGTTAAAATTTTCCGGGTCATCACAACTGTGGACTATCGACTGTGGACTAATAACATTGGACAATTAAAAGGAATTAAAATATTGATTATAACATATGAAACTAAACAATTCTTCAAGTTTGCCACTTGATTTCATCTTAAATCTCATTTGTATCTTGACGATTACAATCTGCGTTCAAACCTTTTGTGATTCTTGAAAACACTTCAATCGATAGGATGAACCAACCGCACTTCATCTACTGAAGAAGAGATTGATGCATATAGTTATGCACCTGAAAAACTCTCGAAAACTGAGTGAACATTTAACCCGTAGCAGTGCCAATTTCCTTTAGTGTTATTATTACCCAAAATAACTTGGTAATCCCTTTCAAAATAGCAAATTTTGTCACAGCTCCAGCAAATCAACATCAACTTTTCATTCGAAACAATCTTATTATAACTTTGATATATATGCGTGCTCTTTATTGTTACCAGGAAATCTTTTATATTCCGCCATATTACCATCAGCGTTTAATCATCTAAAAACACAATTCTCTTGAAACCACTTCGGAATGATAACCGATGATTCAGATATGGTAGCATTGAATGCAGAGGAAACAGCAAAATCATAGATGGTCTAAACGGCCAAAAGTTTGATGATAAATAAAGGAGTGTTGGGAACGCTCGATAGAAAATTTAGTACTGAAAAAATGGATTAAGCTAACCATGAAGGAGACCAAGGACAAATACAAGGACCAAACCCTATATTCAAAGAATCCAGGTAATTCTGAATCCGATGAAATCTTTAGAGAATATCTTGCTCCAAAGTCATGTTAAAATCTTGCGGAAAATTTTTCTTCATCAACCTTCGAACTTAGAAATTCCAAAATAACATCATAAATATCTTCGATATTTCTGAGGATATTTTCATAAATATTCTTGTCCGAAATTATCTACCTCTTCGTGTTTTCTGTATTTCATTATATTGAAAACTTCTGTAGAATCTAAGTATAAATTATGAATGAATTGTGGAGAAGTGTTGGGAATTGAAGCATGGGTTAGTATAATATAATGAAGCTTGGCCAATGTGATTATATTACAGTAAGTCATGCCGAGTTTCTAGTGGGATGTGATGATTCACAGATTATAACGTCATCATGTGCCATGTTACATAACTCTTTCATTCGGCTTAACTTCTGAACATATTAAGAAAGTATATTCTTGATAGTTCTATTCTCCGTGATGCGGGTAATTTGACAAATCCAATCGTGCTAATACATTCTTTCTTATTTAGAACATGATGATTATCCGAAATTCCATACTTACGAATTCTGGACCATTACTCGCTTACTAGAGGTCGAGAGGATAATAAAAAGGCAAAGAGCTCCAAAATATAAGAGAAAATATAAAGCCCAATAACAACACGGAAGTTACAAACCGTGGATATTAATACGAATAGCAATATAAAGACACAGTATAATTAAGAATAGTATCACCCCAAGGGCGAAGTAGAAGAAAACAGATTCTTCCAGTAGTAAATGGAAAAGGAGAATGATTGTTGCGATAGTGAGGATAAGAACAAAAATCAGAACTGGATTAAGCATTTTCACAATCTTTTGAATTTAGGAATTGAGTATAGAAGTGGTGAAAATAATGGAACGGAAAAAGTAAATTTATAATGGAAATATGAGACGTAGTAATCGGGACAGATCAACGCATTTAATTATAGTGATCTTAACTTTTCTCAAATCTCGAAGAATCAGATCTTATAGATTTCCAAGATTTCTTTTAAATCCCTCGAATTCTGGAACTCAACCCTGACTACGTCAAAAGTTAAGACGAATCTCTATTTCTCATCTCACACTTTTGTGATAGCTTCACTCGTACTTTTCGAGTAATCGAGTCATTTTATTCATATTACTCAACGGTGATAAAACTCTATCTATCAACTCATATTCGTCACAAAAACTTATTTATTGTTAACTATGACGACTCCACTCAAATTTCGGGACGAAATTTCTTTAACGGGTAGATACTGTGACGACCCGGAAATTTCCGACCAAATTTAAACTTAATCTTTATATGATTTCGACACGATAAGCAAAGTCTGTTATATTGAATTTCAAAATTTTAGAATTTGTTTCATGAAACCATTCGACTTTTGACTATGCCCGTCGATTCACGAATATCGGTGTGTAAATAAATATGTAAATACATATGAATTCTATACACATGTATTATTGTAATATATGTATATATATATATATATATATATATATATATATATATATATATTTAGTTATATAATAAAACATGATATTAAAATGTATTTATATATATATATATATATATATATATATATATATATATATATATATATATATATATATATATATATAATATATGGGAAAATAAATGATTTCGAGCTTAATTAGTAAACGTCAATGACACTCGGTTGACGTTTCGTTAGTTTTAATATAGATATAATACATGTTCATGAATGATTAAGATGAAAGTTGGATTGTAAATTGATTACGAAGATTTTAGATTTGTTAAAAATATTTTTACATTTTTAGGTTTAAATATTAGTACTCCGTACATATAAATTGGAACATAAAATAAACAATTATCAAACCTTTTTGATCAGGTTTCAAACAGTTAATGAGTGAAATAATTAAATATATTTAATTTAAAAATTTGGGATTTTTAGGAACACTTTTATACGTTAACTGTTTAGCAAAGGAGCACGAAATAATAATTATGTTAAAAGTGTCGGTAAGTGAAATAGTTATATCTTCCCGTGATTCAATTGAGTGTACTATATTTTTTTCTTTTTCTTAATCCTAATCCAATTACTCCATATATATGCAGTAGATATAGGATATACATATACTTAAACATCTCTTTTTATTCTTCTTCTATCCTTTTTCTTGACAAAACCGGCTACCCTTCACCTCCCTCACTCTACCACCGCCACCACCACAGCAGCCACCGGCTGCCACAACCAATCCTGTCTCTCTCATCTATCTCTCTCTCTTCTATTAGGATGTGAGAAACTAAACCACGGCCACCATTTATGTTTATTTTTGTTGAAGAGAATCGAACTACAACTATTGACTACCACCATCTCAATCTCTCTTCTTCTTCTTTTTGATTTCTTTCTTCGTGACCACTGCCACCTCCAACTTCACAAACCGTCACCATTTAAACGGGTTGCTGCCAATCTTTCCTGTTTTTAGAGCTGCTTATTATGTTCGGTTACCATCACCATGTTCTATTATCACCACCACCAAGAACCACCGATCACCACCCAACACCACCATCAATCGCTAATATTTCTGTTGCTGTTTTTCTGTTTCATCTTCACCAAGAAAACCACCACCACTTCTACCATTTATGTTACTTCTATGCTGCTACTTATTTCTGTTTCCTGTCCGAGACAAACCACCGCAAACCACCCACTGCACCACCTTAATCCACCACTATCTTCATCGAAACTCACCTGCGTTTATGGCGGTTGCTGATGCTCTCTTCTATTATGCTACAGTGACTAAATGATGCATAAATGTGATGATTAATGAAGTCGTTGATGATGAGTGATGTATGTTACAAGCGACCCCACACTTCCACTGATTTTTTCCATTCAATTCAAATTAACATATTAATGGGCCGTAAAACAAAAATCTAGACTTTTATGTTGGGCCAAATTTTGATTTAATTGTTTTTGGGTTGGGTATCCTTGCGTGTTGGGCCGAGTGAATGATGTTAATCACGATATTGTAGCGAAGATGATGCTCAAATGATCGATAATTATGATGCTTAATGATCATGATTATAAGTATAATTGATAATGCACGAGTTGATGATGATGGTGACGATGGGTTATGATGATTATGATGCACAAAGATTATGATCATGAAGTGGTTATGATAATGATAAAGATGATGTTAAAATGATGATACATGAAATGATAACCATAATAATGGTAAGAATGACAATGGGATTAGGGTGATGATACTTGAAAATGGAAGATAAAAGAATTTTAGAAACTTAGTATAATAGAAAATATGAAGCGGAGCATTGGTTTGGCGTGTTTGTTGTCAAGCGAGAGGTCTCGGGTTCGAGGCCGGGCGGAGACACTTTATGTTCCTTATTTTGTTTTTGGAAAGCTTATTTGAGGTAGTTACTTATTATTATTATTATTATTATTATTATTATTATTATTATTATTATTATTATTATTATTATTATTATGAACATGTTAACAACATTCATGTTACGAAATTTGTAACAAAAGTGATATGATAAAAATTTTCGAAAATGGTTATAATTAAATGAATACAAGTACAATTATGAAAACGATTATGAATTTAAGTTATAAAATATGTAGTCATAAGTAAGTATTAGTATTAGTATTATTATTAGTAGTATTATTATCATTTTAGCTATTAAGATAAATATTAGTGTTATTATTATTATTAGTAAATTATTATTATTATCAAAACTATTTTTTTAAAATAAATAAATATTCTGTGCATAAAATATACTTATTACATATATTCTAATTATATTAATATTTTACATAACTATATATATAAAACCTATTAATATTATTTATATAAATATTTACATATAACAAACTATTGATTTTTAATTATAACACTAAACAAGTATATATATAATTATGGATACATTAATAGATTTTAATCATTTTAAAATATATAAACAAAATAAATATATATAACATATAATTTATTAATATAAAAATTATATCATTAATAATAATATATATAAATTTGTTCGATTACCATATTATGTGTTAATATATATATAAATGATATAGGTTCGTGAATCCAAGGCCAACTCTACACTTGTTCAATGTCGTAATATGTATTTTTACTACAAAATACAGTATGGTGAGTTTCATTTGCTCCCTTTTTATATATATTTTTGGGCTGAGAATACATGCGCTGTTTTATAAATGTTTTACGAAATAGGCACAAGTACTAAAACTAATTCTATGTGGGTTTAAACCAGAAATATACCCTTAGCTTGGTAACATTAAACTACTTGTCTATGTACGGTAGGCGCGAATCCTAAAGATAGATCTATTGGGCCTGACAAACCCCATCCTGACTATGGGATGCTTTAGTACTTCGAGGTTATATTAAACACACCTGATCTGGTGTACTTCAGAGGGTAAAACATGAATGTTAAGGCTTGTTACCGGGTGCCTACAACTTATAGAATACTTTTATACACTTGTGAGTGTACATATATTTATAAACGGAAATCTTGTGGTCTATTAATATATTGAAATGATTGTTATGATAAACCTATGAACTCACCAACCTTTTGGTTGACACTTTTAAGCATGTTTATTCTCAGGTATGAAAGAAATCTTTCGCTGTGCATTTGCTCATTTTAAAGATGTTACTTGGATTCATTCATGGCATAATTAGGTCAGTACCTCGCAATGGGACCAGATGTTGATGACTTCGTCCAGATGGATTAGGACGGGTTTTCACAGTTGGTATCAGAGCGGTGGTCTTAGCGAACTAGGTCATGCATTAGTATGTCTAACCGATAGTTGTTTAGATGCATTAGTGGGTCTGGACTTCGGCCGTGTCTGCATGTCAAAAGTTTTACTTATCATTTCGTGTCAAAAATTATTTGCTTATCATCCTTAAAGTCTAGACACGTCTTACTGCCTCTATTGCATAGACAGTGTATAGATAAATTCATATCTTAGCGTATCTGTTATTGTTACCTTTGCCTGACAGCTTCCGTAGACTCCTCCATAACTTATGGGATTTTAGTATTATATATGCATATGTAAATTATATATTGCAGAGCACTAATCTACATCCTATAATCTATTTCTTATCAAAAATCCTTCATCTGACCGTATGAGATGAATCCCTCAACCAGTTTGAGTCCCTCAGATTCCGATAGCTATTCCGACATGGATATTCACCTAAACTCCGAAAGCAGCGTCACCAGAATGAATCAACCAATCAGCTATCCCCAATTCATCTGATTGATTCGTAGTCAACTTAATTAATGGAAATGCGAAGAAGGCGATCCCTTTCACCAACTGAATTCACCTATGTGCGAAGAACCTGAAGCACTTACCGGCGAACCAGTCCGAAACACAATTTTCACCATCATTTCCCGAATATCTCGCCATGATTATATACTATCTCAAAATTCGAAACCTTATTCATCTGCTCGTTCTGACCGATAATCATTCCGGAGTAATACAAGAAGTCAACGAACTTCATGCTCGAGTAATCAATTTAGAGAATATGGTGCGAAACGTACCAGCTTCAGCAACATCATCGGCATCAACAGTACCACCAACAACACAAGTTTCAACATCACATGCCCCAATATCTCATTCTGTACCTCGAGCATAACCATCGTTCTACGAATCATTCTACATTATTTATCTTCGTTCGACATGATGATTATGTAATCTCTAATGTTTTAGAGATTATGTACTCTAATTCTAACCGAAAATCAAATGAGTTTAATGTTATATTAACTCATTAAATCCATAATTACATCTGAAGAAAATATATATGTATATATGTTTTCATAAAGATTGTAATTAAAAATTCTTTTGTACAGACTGTTAATGGTGAGAATATTTTAACGGGTAGGTAATACCCGAGGAATATTTAGATTTTACATTAATAAGTTACACTGTACATTCTTCGAATTTGATTCAACGATCATTTACTATCCTATTTACAACCACCGATATACGTATCCGTTCACCAAAGAATAACTATTTTCATTCAAATTCAATTTCATATTTGGATTTTTACCTATCAGAATCCAACAAGTGGCATAATGAAGAAAACATTGGACAAAATAAAATTTGTTAGAAACAAACAAATTAACTATGAGAAATTTTGTTAAGAATCCATGCTAACCAAATCCTAGCTAACTATTCCTAGCTAACTGATTACATTTTATTTATCGCAGTTTATTTATCACAATTTAATTATCGCAATTTTATTTATCGTCATTTAATTTCTGTTATTTACTTTACGCACTTTATTTATCGTCATTTAATTTCTGTTATTTATTTTACGCACTTTAAATATCGGGACACGTATACAAGGTTTTGACATATCATATCGACGCATCTATATATATTATTTGGAATAACCATAGACACTCTATATGCAGTAATGTTGGAGTTAGCTATACAGGGTTGAGGTTGATTCTACAATAATATATATAGTTTGAGTTGTGATCGAGTCTGAGACGTATACAGGTCACGACACGTATTAATTAATTCGAATATAATATATTAAACTATATATGAATTACTGGACTGTTAACTGTGGACTATCGACTGTGGACTAATAACATTGGACAATTAAAAGGAATTAAAATATTGATTATAACATATGAAACTAAACAATTCTTCAAGTTTGCCACTTGATTTCATCTTAAATCTCATTTGTATCTTGACGATTACAATCTGCGTTCAAACCTTTCCTGATTCTTGAAAACACTTCAATCGATAGGATGAACCAACCGCACATCATCTACTGAAGAAGAGATTGATGCATATAGTTATGCACCTGAAAAACTCTCGAAAACTGAGTGAACATTTAACCCGTAGCAGTGCCAATTTCCTTTAGTGTTATTATTACCCAAAATAACTTGGTAATCCCTTTCAAAATAGCAAATTTTGTCACAGCTCCAGCAAATCAACATCGACTTTTCATTCGAAACAATCTTATTATAACTTTGATATATATGCGTGCTCTTTATTGTTACCAGGAAATCTTTTATATTCCACCATATTACCATCAGCGTTTAATCATCTAAAAACACAATTCTCTTGAAACCACTTCGGAATGATAATCGATGATTCAGATATGGTAGCATTGAATGCAGAGGAAACAGCAAAATCATAGATGGTCTAAACGGCCAAAAGTTTGATGATAAATAAAGGAGTGTTGGGAACGCTCGATAGAAAATTTAGTACTGAAAAAATGGATTAAGCTAACCATGAAGGAGACCAAGGACAAATACAAGGATCAAACCCTATATTAAAAGAATCCAGGTAATTCTGAATCCGATGAAATCTTTAGAGAATATCTTGCTCTAAAGTCATGTTAAAATCTTGCGGAAAATTTTTCTTCATCAACCTTCGAACTTAGAAATTCCAAAATAACATCATAAATATCTTCGATATTTCTGAGGATATTTTCATAAATATTCTTGTCCGAAATTATCTACCTCTTCGTGTTTTCTGTATTTCATTATATTGGAAACTTCTGTAGAATCTAAGTATAAATTATGAATGAATTGTGGAGAAGTGTTGGGAATTGAAGCATGAGTTAGTATAATATAATGACGCTTGGCCAACGTGATTATATTACAGTAAGTCATGCCGAGTTTCTAGTGGGACGTGATGATTCACAGATTATAACGTCATCATGTGCCATGTTACATAACTCTTTCATTCGGCTTAACTTCTGAACATATTAAGAAAGTATATTCTTGATAGTTCTATTCTCTGTGATGCGGGTAATTTGACAAATCCAATCGTGCTAATACATTCTTTCTTATTTAGAACATGATGATTATCCGAAATTCCATACTTACGAATTCTGGACCATTACTCGCTTACTAGAGGTCGAGAGGATAATAAAAAGGCAAAGAGCTCCAAAATATAAGAGAAAATATAAAGCCCAATAACAACACGGAAGTTACAAACCGTGGATATTAATACGAATAGCAATATAAAGATACAGTATAATTAAGAATAGTATCACCCCAAGGACGAAGTAGAAGAAAACAGATTCTTCCAGTAGTAAATGGAAAAGGAGAATAATTGTTGCGATAGTGAGGATAAGAACAAAAATCAGAACTGGATTAAGCATTTTCACAATCTTTTGAATTTAGGAATTGAGTATAGAAGTGGTGAAAATAATGGAACGGAAAAAGTAAATTTATAATGGAAATATGAGACGTAGTAATCGGGACAGATCAATGCATTTAATTATAGTGATCTTAACTTTTCTCAAATCTCGAAGAATCAGATCTTATAGATTTCCAAGATTTCTTTTAAATCCCTCGAATTCTGGAACTCAACCCTGACTACGTCAAAAGTTAAGACGAATCTCTATTTCTCATCTCACACTTTTGTGATAGCTTCACTCGTACTTTTCGAGTAATCGAGTCATTTTATTCATATTACTCAACGGTGATAAAACTCTATCTATCAACTCATATTCGTCACAAAAACTTATTTATTGTTAACTATGACGACTCCACTCAAATTTTGGGACGAAATTTCTTTAACGGGTAGGTACTGTGACGACTCAAAAATTTCCGACCAAATTTAAACTTAATCTTTATATGATTTCGACACGATAAGCAAAGTCTGTTATATTGAATTTCAAAATTTTAGAATTTGTTTCATGAAACCATTCGACTTTTGACTATGCACGTCGATTCACGAATATCGGTGTGTAAATAAATATGTAAATACATATGAATTCTATACACATGTATTATTGTAATATATGTATATACATATATATATATATATATATATATATATATATAATTAATATATATATATATATTTAGTTATATAATAAAACATGATATTAAAATGTATTTATATATATATATATATAATATATGGGAAAATAAATGATTTCGAGCTTAATTAGTAAACGTCAATGACACTCGGTTGACGTTTCGTTAGTTTTAATATAGATATAATACATGTTCCTGAATGATTAAGATGAAAGTTGGATTGTAAATTGATTACGAAGATTTCAGATTTGTTAAAAATATTTTTACATTTTTAGGTTTAAATATTAGTACTCCGTACATATAAATTGGAACATAAAATAAAAAATTATCAAACCTTTTTGATCAGGTTTCAAACAGTTAATGAGTGAAATAATTAAATATATTTAATTTAAAAATTTGGGATTTTTAGGAACACTTTTATACGTTAACTGTTTAGCAAAGGAGCACGAAATAATAATTATGTTAAAAGTGTCGGTAAGTGAAATAGTTATATCTTCCCGTGATTCAATTGAGTGTACTATATTTTTTTCTTTTTCTTAATCCTAATCCAATTACTACATATATATGCAGTAGATATAGGATATACATATACTTAAACATCTCTTTTTATTCTTCTTCTATCCTTTTTCTTGACAAAACCGGCTACCCTTCACCTCCCTCACTCTACCACCGCCACCACTACAGTAGCCACCGGCTGCCACAACCAATCCTGTCTCTCTCATCTATCTCTCTCTCTTCTATTAGAATGTGAGAAACTAAACCACGGCCACCATTTATGTTTATTTTTGTTGAAGAGAATCGAACTACAACTATTGACTACCACCATCTCAATCTCTCTTCTTCTTCTTTTTGATTTCTTTCTTCGTGACCACTACCACCGCCAACTTCACAAACCGTCACCATTTAAACGGGTTGCTGCCAATCTTTCCTATTTTTACAGCTGCTTATTATGTTCGGTTACCATCACCATGTTCTATTATCACCACCACCAAGAACCACCGATCACCACCCAACACCACCATCAATCGCTAATATTTCTGTTGCTGTTTTTCTGTTTCATCTTCACCAAGAAAACCACCACCACTTCTACCATTTATGTTACTTCTATGCTGCTACTTATTTCTGTTTCCTGTCTGAGACAAACCACCGCAAACCACCCACTGCACCACCTTAATCCACCACTATCTTCATCGAAACTCACCTGCGTTTATGGCGGTTACTGATGCTCTCTTCTATTATGCTACAGTGACTAAATGATGCATAAAGGTAATGATTAATGAAGTCGTTGATGATGAGTGATGTATGTTACAAGCGACCCCACACTTCCACTAATTTTTTCCATTCAATTCAAATTAACATATTAATGGGCCGTAAAACAAAAATCTAGACTTTTATTTTGGGCCAAATTTTGATTTAATTGTTTTTGGGTTGGGTATCCTTGCGTGTTGGGCCGAGTGAATGATGTTAATCACGATATTGTAGCAAAGATGATCCTCAAATGATCGATAATTATGATGCTTAATGATCATGATTATAAGTATAATTGATAATGCACGAGTTGATGATGATGGTGACGATGGATTATGATGCACAAAGATTATGATCATGAAGTGGTTATGATAATGATAAAGATGATGTTAAAATGATGATACATGAAATGATAACCATAATAATGGTAAGAATGACGATGGGATTAGGGTGATGATACTTGAAAATGGAAGATAAAAGAATTTTAGAAACTTAGTATAATAGAAAATATGAAGCGGAGCATTGGTTTGGCGTGTTTGTAGTCAAGCGAGAGGTCTCGGGTTCGAGGCCGGGCGGAGACACTTTATGTTCCTTATTTTGTTTTTAGAAAGCTTATTTGAGGTAGTTACTTATTATTATTATTATTATTATTATTATTATTATTATTATTATTATTATTATTATTATTATTATTATTATTATTATTATTATTATTATTAAAATTAATATTATTATTATTAAAATTAACATTTATCCGACACTGATTAACGATGAAGTACAAAATTCAGTCCGTAATAGGCGACGACTAATTTTAACACACGTTTATATTTCAAAAGTTATATTTAACTATATAATAACTGTGCCTAATTGATTAATTAGAGTTTACTGTGCATGATTGTAAACTTTTTTTCTCTACCACCTACCTCCAATCCCATCTATCTATCCTATATGTATTATTATTATTTTTTTTCTTCATCAGTGCAATATCTATATCTATATCTCATATATATGTACATAACTGTGACGACCCGAAAATTTCTGACCAAATTTAAACTTAATCTTTATATGATTTCGACACGATAAGCAAAGTCTGTTATATTGAATTTCAAAATTTTAGAATTTGTTTCATGAAACCATTCGACTTTTGACTATGCCCGTCGATTCACGAATATCGGTGTGTAAATAAATATGTAAATACATATGAATTCTATACACATGTATTATTGTAATATATATATAATTAATATATATATATATATTTAGTTATATAATAAAACATGATATTAAAATGTATTTTTATATATATATATATAATATATGGGAAAATAAATGATTTCGAGCTTAATTAGTAAACGTCAATGTCACTCGGTTGACATTTCGTTAGTTTTAATATAGATATAATACATGTTCATGAATGATTAAGATGAAAGTTGGATTGTAAATTGATTACGAAGATTTTAGATTTGTTAAAAATATTTTTACATTTTTAAGTTTAAATATTAGTACTCCGTACATATAAATTGGAACATAAAATAAACAATTATCGAACCTTTTTGATCAGGTTTCAAACAGTTAATGAGTGAAATAATTAAATATATTTAATTTGAAAAATTTGGGATTTTTAGGAACACTTTTATACGTTAACTGTTTAGCAAAGGAGCACGAAATAATAATTATGTTAAAAGTGTCGGTAAGTGAAATAGTTATATCTTCCCGTGATTCAATTGAGTGTACTATATTTTTTTCTTTTTCTTAATCCTAATCCAATTACTCCATATATATGCAGTAGATATAGGATATACATATACTTAAACATCTCTTTTTATTCTTCTTCTATCCTTTTTCTTGACAAAACCGGCTACCCTTCACCTCCCTCACTCTACCACCGCCACCACCACAGCAGCCACCGGCTGCCACAACCAATCCTGTCTCTCTCATCTATCTCTCTCTCTCTCTTCTATTAGGATGTGAGAAACTAAACCACGGCCACCATTTATGTTTATTTTTGTTGAAGAGAATCGAACTACAACTATTGACTACCACCATCTCAATATCTCTTCTTCTTCTTTTTGATTTCTTTCTTCGTGACCACTGCCACCGCCAACTTCACAAACCGTCACCATTTAAACGGGTTGCTGCCAATCTTTCCTATTTTTACAGCTGCTTATTATGTTCGGTTACCATCACCATGTTCTATTATCACCACCACCAAGAACCACCGATCACCACCCAACACCACCATCAATCGCTAATATTTCTGTTGCTGTTTTTCTGTTTCATCTTCACCAAGAAAACCACCACCACTTCTACCATTTATGTTACTTCTATGCTGCTACTTATTTATGTTTCCTGTCCGAGACAAACCACCGCAAACCACCCACTGCACCACCTTAATCCACCACTATCTTCATCGAAACTCACCTGCATTTATGGCGGTTGCTGATGCTCTCTTCTATTATGCTACAGTGACTAAATGATGCATAAAGGTGATGATTAATGAAGTCGTTGATGATGAGTGATGTATGTTACAAGCAACCCCACACTTCCACAGATTTTTTCCATTCAATTCAAATTAACATATTAATGGGCCATAAAACAAAAATCTAGACTTTTATGTTGGGCCAAATTTTGATTTAATTGTTTTTGGGTTGGGTATCCTTGCGTGTTGGGTCGAGTGAATGATGTTAATCACGATATTGTAGCAAAGATGATGCTCAAATGATCGATAATTATGATGCTTAATGATCATGATTATAAGTATAATTGATAATGCACGAGTTGATGATGATGGTGACGATGGGTTATGATGATTATGATGCACAAAGATTATGATCATGAAGTGGTTATGATAATGATAAAGATGATGTTAAAATGATGATACATGAAATGATAACCATAATAATGGTAAGAATGACGATGGGATTAGGGTGATGATACTTGAAAATGGAAGATAAAAGAATTTTAGAAACTTAGTATAATAGAAAATATGAAGCGGAGCATTGGTTTGGCGTGTTTGTCGTCAAGCGAGAGGTCTCGGGTTCGAGGCCGGGCGGAGACACTTTATGTTCCTTATTTTGTTTTTAGAAAGCTTATTTGAGGTAGTTACTTATTATTATTATTATTATTATTATTATTATTATTATTATTATTATTATTATTATTATTATTATTATTATTATTATTATTATTATTATTATTATTATTATTATTATTATTATTATGAACATGTTAACAACATTCATGTTACGAAATTTATAACAAAAGTGATATGATAAAAATTTTCGAAAATGGTTATAATTAAATGAATACAAGTACAATTATGAAAACGATTATGAATTTAAGTTATAAAATATGTAGTCATAAGTAAGTATTAGTATTAGTATTATTATTAGTAGTATTATTATCATTTTAGCTATTAAGATAAATATTAGTGTTATTATTATTATTAGTAAATTATTATTATTATCAAAACTATTTTTTTAAAATAAATAAATATTCTGTGCATAAAATATACTTATTACATATATTCTAATTATATTAATATTTTACATAACTATATATATAAAACCTATTAATATTATTTATATATATATTTACATATAACAAACTATTAATTTTTAATTATAACACTAAACAAGTATATATATAATTATGGATACATTAATAGATTTTAATCATTTTAAAATATATAAACAAAATAAATATATATAACATATAATTTATTAATATAAAAATTATATCATTAATAATAATATATATAAATTTGTTCGATTACCATATTATGTGTTAATATATATATAAATGATATAGGTTCGTGAATCCAAGGCCAACTCTACACTTGTTCAATGTCGTAATATGTATTTTTACTACAAAATACAGTATGGTGAGTTTCATTTGCTCCCTTTTTATATATATTTTTGGGCTGAGAATACATGCGCTGTTTTATAAATGTTTTACGAAATAGGCACAAGTACTAAAACTAATTCTATGTGGGTTTAAACCAGAAATATACCCTTAGCTTGGTAACATTAAACTACTTGCCTATGTACGGTAGGCGCGAATCCTAAAGATAGATCTATTGGGCCTGAAAAACCCCATCCTGACTATGGGATGCTTTAGTACTTCGAGGTTATATTAAACACACCTGATCTGGTGTACTTTAGAGGGTAAAACATGAACGTTAAGGCTTGTTACCAGGTGCCTACAACTTATAGAATACTTTTATACACTTGCGAGTGTACATATATTTATAAACGGAAATCTTGTGGTCTATTAATATATTGAAATGATTGTTATGATAAACCTATGAACTCACCAACCTTTTGGTTGAAACTTTTAAGCATGTTTATTCTCAGGTATGAAAGAAATCTTACGCTGTGCATTTGCTCATTTTAAAGATGTTACTTGGATTCATTCATGGCATAATTAGGTCAGTACCTCGCAATGGGACCAGATGTTGATGACTTCGTCCAGATGGATTAGGACGGGTTTTCACAATAACACATGATATAATCAAACACACTAACCCACTTTTTTCCCTACTTCTTCTCGGAGCAATCACTACACCACACATCTTCAACCTTAACCACCATATCCATCATGATCTGCCACCAGCTTCATCACCATTGAAACCTTACACCACCACCCTAACTACCATCGATTACCTTCACCTTTTAACCACCATAAACAACTCACTAGTGAGCGATATTTTCTGTTTAATGTTGCCATCGTATACCTCAAAACAAATACCCATCAAACCCATTTGAAACTCTTGCTATTACTATGCAAAACCATCGTCACCGCCGTATGCCACACCACAAGTTGAAGACGTCTTGCAGCTGAGCACACCACCACGAACCACTATTAAAGACTGCTACTGCAGCAATTGTTATGATCTGCAACTATTGTTGCTGCTGGGTGTGATGTTTCTTGTTCGATTAATCACATCACCACCACCAATACACCACTGCTACGGTTCTATTTTCTATTTTTATTGTAAACCGTAACAATCAATCACCACTTACAATTATCACCACACCTGCTGCAGCCATGAACCACCCAAAATCCATCGAGCACCATTAATTAGTGATCGTTAACTTATGCTTCTGTGTTATTATCGAAACCCACATACTGTTACAGTACACGATCACCACTAACCACCATCATAAGTCATCCAAACATCTTGTTTCGCTTGTTGCAGCTGCTATTTAAACTTTCAAGTTGTTGTTACTGTTATGATTATGTTTCAGCCGTAAATCACACCCATACACCATCATAAACCCATCGTGTTTACACTGTTACAGGTATTTTATTTTCTATTTCTGTTCGTTAGGATAAACAACCACTAAACAACTCACTATATTACAAAAATCTGTCGCTGTTCGTGCTCCTGTTCCAAAACAATAAAGACGATGGCAAATGAGGAAGATAATGAACAATGATGATGGTTACTCGAGGTTTACGTGAATGATGATGTTATGTTTCTATTTCTAATCCAAATCCATCGCCATCACAGTTTACGTTTCTGTTTCACTTTGTAACCCAACATAACCTCATCGAAAACCCACCTGCAACTTCTACTCGTTTCCTATTTTGTTAGATGATGATGATGATGAATAGTAAATGATGATAAAGATGATGATCGAGATGATATGGTGATGTACGAATGATGATGAAAACCGTGAAGAAAAACTAATAATGATGATCACGATTAGGTTACGGTGAAGAGATTAAATGGGTTTGGGTTTTCTCTTTTTTTTTTTTAGTAGAAGAAAAGGAAAACAGAAAGAATGGGGTAAATATATTTAGAATACGGTTTAAATCAGAAAAACAAAATGGTTCAACTGGTTTAGAGGGTGTGTTGTTAAGCAGGAGGTCGCGGGTTCGAGTCCCGTTGCGGGCAGTTATTTGTTTTAGCCTTTTTGAGGTAGTTATCTATATCATTATTATTATTATTATTATTATTATTATTATTATTATTATTATTATTATTATTATTATTATTATTATTATTATTATTATTATTATTATTATTATTATTATTACTATTATTATTATTACTATTACTATTATTATTATTATTATTATTATTATTATTATTATTATTATTATTATTATTATTATTATTATTATTATTATTATTATTATTATTATTATTATTATTATTATCATCATTAATATGTATATGATTAATATTATTATTACTACCCTTATTATGATAATTATTATAATTAGTAAAAATCATTATTAAGATAATTTAGATTATTGAAAATTATTATTATCGTTAATATTAAAACATCGTTATTATCAACTAGTATTTAAAATTTATCATTGTTATTAAAACTATCATTCTATTGAAATTTATTATTATTATTATTATTATTATTATTATTATTATTATTATTATTATTATTATTATTATTATTATTATTATTATTAGAAAGTACCATTTTTATTAGAAGAAATTACTATTAAAAAGCATAGAATTTAAAACTAACGTTTTATTAAAATTATCGTTATTATCATTATATTTTTATTAACATTATTTGTATTATTAATATATTATATTGAGTTATAAATAAATGATTGAACTATTTTAAAAAGTATTTATTATATTAATTAATGTAATTTTTGAACTACTTAAAATATATATAATAAATATAATTTATTATTAATATAACACATATGTTATTATTAATATAAATATGTATAATTGTTTATTTAATGAGTGTTAATATAAAAACTTATTATATTTTTTAATATATACGTAACTGATTTAGGTTCGTGAATCCGAGGCCAACCCTGCACATGTTCAGTGCCGTCATATGCATTATTATTAAGAAATGCAGTAACGTGAGTTTCATTTGCTCCCTTTTTAATTGCTTTTGCAATATATATTTTTGGGCTGAGAATACATGCGCTGTTTTATAAATGTTTTACGAAATAGGCACAAGTACAAAAACTAATTCTAAGTGGGTTTAAACCAGAAATATACCCTTAGATTGGTAACATTAAACTACTTGTCTATGTACGGTAGGCGCGAATCCTAAAGATAGATCTATTGGGCCTGACAAACCCCATCCTGAATATGGGATGCTTTAGTACTTCGAGGTTATTTTAAACACACCTGATCTGGTGTACTTTAGAGGGTAAAACATGAACGTTAAGGCTTGTTACCAGGTGCCTACAACTTATAGAATACTTTTATACACTTGCGAGTGTACATATATTTATAAACGGAAATCTTGTGGTCTATTAATATATTGAAATGATTGTTATGATAAACCTATGAACTCACCAACCTTTTGGTTGACACTTTTAAGCATGTTTATTCTCAGGTATGAAAGAACTCTTCCACTGTGCAATTGTTCATTTTAAAGATATTACTTGGAGTCATTCATGGCATTTTTAGGTCAGTACCTCGCAATGGGACCAGATGTTGATGACTCCGTCCAGGTGGATTAGGACGGGTCATCACACCATACTTTTGTAGTTTTATGAGATATTTCATGCTAGTTGCCAAATGATGGTTCCCACAAGGGCTGCTAAGAGCTAATTATTGGAGTGTATATACCAATAGTAAATACATCTAGAAGCTATGTATTCTACGAGTACGAATACGGGTGCATACGA
Source organism: Rutidosis leptorrhynchoides (assembly GCF_046630445.1). NCBI lineage: Eukaryota > Viridiplantae > Streptophyta > Magnoliopsida > Asterales > Asteraceae > Rutidosis > Rutidosis leptorrhynchoides. The sequence continues at coordinate 462,777,910 of NC_092337.1, read as the reverse complement.
GTAGAATTGTTGATGAAAATGAATGAGAATGTAATTGTAAGTATTTTTGTTAACGGTAAGTACTTTGATATATGTCTTGAAGTCTTTCAAAAGTGTTCAAATACATTTAAATACATTACATGTATATGCAATTTAGTGAATTCGTTAAGCCACCGATAGTCGTTACATGTAAGTGTTGTTTTGAAACCTTTAAGTTAGCGATCTCTTTTAATGTTGTTAATCCATTGTTTATTATATCAAATGAGATGTTAAATTATTATATTATCATGTTAACATGATATATGAACATATCTTAATATGATATATATACATTACAATATCGTTACAACGATAATCGTTACGTATATGTCTCGTTTCGAAATTCTTAAATTAGTAGTCTTGTTTTTACTTATGTAGTTCATTGTTAACACACTTAATGATATATTTACTTATCATTTTATCATGTTAAATATAGTGTAACAATACATTAATATGATTCATATATATTTAGTAAGACGTGGTAATAACGATAATCGTTATATGTATCATTTCGAGTTTCTTACGTCAATAGTCTCATTTTTATGTATATAACTCATTGTTACTATAATTAATGAGATACTTGATTATCATTATATCATGTTTAAACATAAATATTTATTCATATATGTATCATCATGTCATATACAACTTATAGCGTCCGTGAATCATCGGTCAAACTGGGTGATCAGACATTTACATAATTTCCGTTTCAATTAACCAAGTCTTAACAAGTTTGATTGGTTAACATGTTGGAAACATTTAATCATGCAAATATAGTTTTTATTTAATATATAATCATAGAAAAGTTCGGGTCACTAGAGTACCTACCCGTTAAATAAATTTCGTCCTGAAATTTTAAGCGGTTGAAGGTGTTGACTCATCTTCTGGAAATAAGTGCGGGTATTTCTTTTTCATATGATCTTCACATTCCCAGGTGAAATTGGGTCCTCTACGAGCATTCCATCGAACTTTAACGATTTTTATTTTATTTTGCTTGAGTCTTTTAACCTCACTATCCATGATTTCGACGGGTTCTTCAATAAATTGAAGTTTTTTGTTGATTTTGATTTCGTCTAACGGAATAGTGAGATCTTCTTTAGCAAAACATTTCTTCAAATTCGAGACGTGGAAAGTGTTATGTACACCCGCGAGTTGTTGAGGTAACTCAAGTCGGTAAGCTACCGGTCCGACACGATCAATAATCTTGAATGGCCCAATGTACCTTGGATTTAGTTTCCCCCGTTTACCAAATTGAACAACTCCTTTCCAAGATGCAAATTTAAGCATGACCATCTCTCTAATTTCAAATTCTATATCTTTTCTTTTAAGGTCCGCGTAACTCTTTTGTCGACTTTGGGCGGTTTTCAATCGTTGTTGAATTTGGATGATTTTCTCGGTAGTTTCTTGAATAATTTCTGGACCCGTAATTTGTCTATCCCCCACTTCATTCCAAAAAATCAGAGACCTACACTTTCTACCATAAAGTGCTTCAAACGGCGCCATCTCAATACTCGAATGGTAACTGTTGTTGTAGGAAAACTCTGGTAATGGTAGATGTCGATCCCAACTGTTTCTAAAATCAATAACACATGCTTGTAGCATGTCTTCAAGCGTTTGTATCGTTCTTTCGCTCTGCCCATCAGTTTGTGGATGATAGGCGGTACTCATGTCTAGACGAGTCCCTAATGCTTATTGCAACGTTTTCCAGAACCTTGAAACAAATCTGCCATCTCTATCAGAGATAATAGAGACGGGTATTCCATGTCTGGCAACGACTTCTTTTAAGTATAATCGTGCCAACTTTTCCATTTTATCATCTTCTCTCATTGGCAGGAAATGTGCTGATTTGGTGAGACGGTCGACTATTACCCAAATAGTATCATAACCACTTGAAGTCCTTAGCAATTTAGTAATGAAATCCATGGTAATTTTTTCCCATTTCCATTCTGGGATTTCTAGATGTTGAAGTAGACCTACTGGTTTCTGATGTTCAGCTTTGACCTTGGAACACGTCAAACATTCTCCCATGTACCTTGCAATATCGGCTTTCATACCTGGCCACCAGAAATGTTTCTTGAGGTCCTTGTACATCTTTCCCACCCCGGGATGTATTGAATATCTGGTTTTATGTGCCTCCTTAAGTACCATTTCTTTAACATCTCCACACTTTGGTACCTAAATTCTTTCAGCCCTATACCGAGTTCCGTCTTCTCGAATAATAAGGTGTTTCTCCGATCCTTTGGGTATTTCATTATTCAATTTCCCTTCTTTTACAACTCCCTGTTACGCCTCCTTTATTTGAGTAGTAAGGTTAGTACGAATAATTATATTCATAGCTTTTACCCGTATAGGTTCTCTATCCTTTCTACTCAGAGCATCGGCTACCACATTCTCCTTTCCCGGGTGATATCGAAGCTCAAAATCGTAATCATTCAACAATTCAATCCACTTGCGCTGTCTCATATTCAGTTGCTTTTGATTAAATATATGTTAGAGACTGTTGTGATCGGTATATATAATACTTTTGACCCCATATAAGTAATGCCTCCAAGTCTTTAATGCAAAAACAACAGCACCCAATTCCAAATCGTGAGTCATATAATTTTGCTCGTGAATCTTCAATTGTCTAGATGCATAAGCAATTACCTTCATTTTTTGCATTAATACACAACCAAGACCTTGCTTTGAGGCGTCACAATATATCACAAAATCATCATTCCCTTCCGGCAATGACAATATAGGTGCCGTAGTTAACTTTTTCTTCAACAATTGAAATGCTTTCTCTTGTTCATCCTTCCATTCAAATTTCTTCCCTTTATGCGTTAATGCATTCAAGGGTTTTGCTATTCTGGAAAAATCTTGGATGAATCTCCTGTAGTAACCGGCCAATCCTAAAAATTGGCGTATATGCTTCGGAGTTTTCAGAATTTCCCACTTTTTAACAGTTTCAATCTTTGCCGGATCCACCTTAATACCTTCTTTGTTCACTATGTGACCGAGGAATTGAACTTCTTCCAACCAAAATGCACACTTTGAAAATTTAGCATACAATTTTTCCTTCCTCAATAACTCTAACACCTTTCTCAAATGTTCCCCGTGCTCTTGGTCATTCTTTGAGTAAATAAGTATGTCATTGATGAAAACAATGACAAACTTGTCAAGGTATGGTCCACACACTCGGTTCATGAGGTCCATGGACACAGCTGGTGCATTAGTTAAACCATACGGCATGACCATAAACTCGTAATGACCGTAACGTGTTCTAAAAGCAGTATTTGGAATATCGTCCTCCTTCACTCGCATTTGATGATACTCGGAACGTAAATCAATCTTTGAATAAAATGACGGGCCTTGTAGTTGATCAAATAAGTCGTCGATTCTCGGCAGTGGGTAACGGTTCTTGATGGTAAGTTTGTTCAATTCTCTGTAGTCGATACACAATCTGAACGAACCATCCTTCTTTTTTGACAAATAACACTGGTGCTCCCCATGGTGATGTGCTTGGTCGAATGAAACCACGCTCCAAAAGTTCTTGTAATTGGCTTTAGAGTTCCTTCATTTCGCTGGGTGCGAGTCTGTATGGAGCACGAGCTATTGGTGCAGCTCCTGGTACAAGATCTATTTGAAATTCAACGGATCAATGTGGAGGTAGTCCCGGTAATTCTTTCGGAAATACGTCGGGAAATTCTTTTGCGACGGGAACATCATTGATGTTCTTTTCTTCGATTTGCACCTTCTCGACATATGCTAGAATGGCATAGCAACCTTTTCTTATTAGTTTTTGCGCCTTCAGGTTACTAATAAGATTTAACTTCACGTTGCTCTTTTCTCCGTACACCATTAAAGGTTTTCCTTCTTCTCGTACAATGCGAATCGCATTTTCGTAACATACGACCTCTGCTCTCTCCTTTTTCATCCAGTCCATGCCAATTATTACGTCAAAACTTCCTAACTCTACTGGTATCAAATTTATCTTAAACGTTTCACCAACCAGTGTAATTTCACGATTTCGACATATTTTATCCGCTGACATTAATTTACCGTTTGCTAATTCGAGTAAAAATTTATTATCCAAAGGCGTTAATGGGCAACTTAATTTAGCACAAAAATCACTACTCATATAGCTTTTATTTGCACCCGAATCAAATAAAACATAAGCAGGTTTATCGTCAATAGGAAACGTACCCGTAACAAGCTCTGGGTCCTCCTGCGCTTCTACCGCATTAATATTGAAAACTCTTCCACGGTTTTGCCCATTATTTTTCTCTGGGTTTAGGTAATTACTCCTAATGTGGCCCGCCTTTCCACATCCATAACAAACAAAGGCGGCATTACTTGTTCCGACATTATTTGTTCTTTTAGTGTTGTTAATCCTTGGGCCATAGACCTCGCACTTTTTCGCACTATGGCCATTTCTTTTACACCTGGTGCAAAATGTCGAGCAAAACCCCGTGTGATTTTCTTCACATCTTGTACATTTATTGTTCTGATTTTTGTTGCCAATGTTGTTATTGAGGTTGTTGTTGGGATTGTTATTATTGTTGAAACGGTTGTTGTTGGAACGATTATTGTAGTTGTTATTGTTGAGTTAATTTTTATTTCGGTTGTTGCAAAAATTGGTGCGTTTGTTGTTGTAATTTTGGGGTTGGTTGTTGATACGATAGTTATTGTTTTTGTTGTTGTATTCGTGACCCTTGTCACTGGTTTCTTCCCACTTTCTCTTGAGTTGCTTCGTGTTGACCTCTTCGGCCGCTTGATTTTTCATTCTCCCTTCGATCTGGTTTACGAGCTTGTGTGCCATTCGACTTGCCTTTTGTATGGAGGCAGGTTCGTTTGAACTCACATCTTCATGGATCCTTTCTGGTAACCCTTTTACAAACGCGTCGATCTTCTCTTCTTCATCCTCGAACGCTTTTGGACACAATAAGCACAATTTTGTGAATCTCCGTTCGTACGTGGTAATGTCGAAACCTTGCGTTTGTAACCCTCTGAGCTTCGCCTTGAGTTTATTGACCTCGTTTCTGGGTCGATACTTTTCGTTTACCAGGTGCTTGAATGCTGACCACGGTAGTGCGTAAGCAGTATCTTGTCCCACCTGCTCGAGGTAGGTGTTCCACCATGTCAACGCAGCACCTGTGAAGGTTTGCGTAGCGTATTTCACTTTGTCTTCTTCAGCACACTTACTAATAGCAAACACCGATTCGACCTTTTCAGTCCACCGTTTTAATCCGATTGGACCCTCGGTTCCATCGAATTCCAGTGGTTTACAAGCAGTGAACTCCTTGTAGGAGCATCCACAACGAGTTCTTGTGGCGTTTGTTCCGTTGCCAATTCCAGAGTTATTGTTGTTATTATGCATCGCGGCTTGTACTGCGGCCATGTTCGCAGCAAGAAAAGTATAGAATTCTTCTTCATTCACATTTATGGTGTGCCGAGTAGTCGGTGCCATTTCCTTCAAAAATTGCCAAAAGAAACGAGTTAATCATATAGAATATCAAGAGTAGTCAATAGTATTTCATAGCATAATATGAACTTATTTATAAAAGCTCTTTCTTAATATTAGCGTTTTATACTCTTTAATTCGGGTAGTACCTACCCGTTAAGTTCATACTTAGTAGCTAATATACCAATTCAACTACTACAATTCTATATGAAAAACTACTCACAAATTTTTTTTTCATATTCAAACTTTTATTCAATAACTTGCAAACTTACAATACCGCTATTTTACATATAGCATGAAATATAGCACATAAAAACTTTGATACAAAGTAGTTGCGAAGATAATTCTAGTTAATATGCAAGGCATTAAGCAAAGGTAATAAAGACACGTAATTCATACGTCCAGAAACAAGTCATGCATTCTGGTTTTACTAATACCACTTCCCATCCTTGGTCTTGTGGAACATAACCGTTGTGACCGATAGTAAGACAACGTGTTGTAACGTCGTTAAAAGGATGAAGGTTACGTAATGACCAACAGTCTCGTAATAACCTAAAAACCTCGTTTCTTACCCCAATTACCGACTCCGTCACTTGTGGGAATGTTTTGTTTAATAATTGTAGTCCTATGTTCTTTTTCTCACTTTGGTGAGAAGCGAACATTACTAATCCGTAAGCGTAACATGCTTCTTTATGTTGCATGTTAGAAGCTTTTTCTAACTCATGAAGTCCTATGTTTGGATATGTCGAGTCAAACTAAGTTCTTAACCCGTAGCGTAACATAACATTTGGGTTCCCCGCGTTGTATGCTTGAAAGTAAACACGGCGTAACTTATAGTTTCCCCAATCGGATGTACCCCATCTTTCAAAAGAAAGCCTTTTATAAACTAAGGCATTTTCAGAACGTTCTCAAAATGTTCTACAAACAAGTTTCGCCCTAAATAATTGTGCCGACGAACTCTGACCGACTTTAGACAAAATTTCATCGATCATGTCCCCGGGTAGGTCTTCTAGAATTTTTGGTTGACTATCCTTAACATCCATTCTGTTTTTATACTGTAAAAATAGACGAAGGTTAGATTCGTAAAAGATGATTATCAAATAATACAAGAAATTTTTACATACAACATAAGAGTACAAGCACACTTATTTTACATATTTTACATCGCATGATTACTTTTTTCTTATTCCGACTCACTCGTTTCTTCTTCTTCGATTTTGGTTCATTTTGCTAAGTTTCTAGGGATATATGATGTTCCCTTAATACGAGCCGTCGTTTTCCATATTGGTTTAGAAAAACCTGGTGGTTTAGAGGTTCCCGGGTTATTGTCACAACTTAAGAAATACGGGTGTTGACGATACATATAAAGTTCATCGGGTTTGGAATCAGATTTCTCTATTTTTATGCTCTTTCCCTTATTGTTCTCTTTTGCCTTTTGAACTTGTGTTGGGGTAATTTCTATAACATCATCGGAATCCTCATCGGGATTTGATTCATCGAAGAATTGGTAATCCTCCCAATACTTTGCTTCCTTAGCGGAAACACCATTGACCATTATTAACTTTGGTCCGTTAGTTGAGGAGTTTCTTTTATTTAACCGTTTTATTATTTCCCCCACCGGTTCTATTTCTTCTTCCGGTTCCTCCTCCTCCGGTTCCTCCTTTTTCGGTTCTGATTCTTCTTCCGGTTCCGATTCTTCTTCTTCTGGTTCCTCTTCGGGAACTTGTGAATCAGTCCACGAATCATTCCAAATTACATTTGACTCTTCATTATTATTAGGTGAGTCAATGGGACTTGTACTAGAGATAGACATCTATCACATAATCTCAAACACGTTAAGTGATTAATATATCACATAATATTCACATGTTAAAAATATATAGTTTCCAACAAAATTTATTAAGCAATCATTTTTTTTAAAGAAAACACGGTCGAAGTCCAGACTCACTAATGCATCCTAACAAACTCGGTTAGACACACACTAATGCAAATTTCTGGTTCTCTAAGACCAACGCTCGGATACCAACTGAAATGTCCAGTTCTTATTGATTAAAAACGTTCCATATTAATTGATTTCGTTGCGAGGTTTTGACCTTTATATGAGACGTTTTTCAAAGACTGCATTCATTTTTAAAACAAACCATAACCTTTATCTCATTGATAAAGGTTTAAAAGCTTTACGTAGATGATCAAATAATGATAATCTAAAATATCATGTTTACACACGACCATTACATAATGGTTTACAATACAAATATGTTACATCGAAATAAGTTTCTTGAATGCAGTTTTTACACAATATCATACAAGCATGGACTCCAAATCTTGTCCTTATTTTAGTATGCGACAGCAGAAGCTCTTAATAATCACCTGAGAATAAACATGCTTTAAACGTCAACAAAAAATGTTGGTGAGTTATAGGTTTAATTTCTACATTTATCAAATCATAATAATAGACCACAAGATTTCATTTTTCATAATAACCATCTCATAGCAGGCAGTTCACATCGTACTTAGAGATAAAAATCATTCATATGGTGAACACCTGGTAACCGACATTAACTAGATGCATATAGAATATCCCCATCATTCCGGGACACCCATCGGACATGATAAAATCGAAGTACTAAAACATTCCAAATTCCAGAAATGGGGCTTGTTGAGCCCGATAGATCTATCTTTAGGATTCGAGTCAATTAGGGTCTCTGTTCCCTAATTCTTAGGCTACCAAGCTAAAAGGGGCATATCCAAATTCGAACATTCAACCATAGAACGTAGTTTCACATACTTGTGTCTATTTTGTAAAGCATTTATAAAATTTCATGTATTCTCATCCCAAAAATATTAGATTTTAAAAGTGGGACTATAACTCACTTTCACCAATTAACACTTCGTTGAGAATTTGACTTGGCCACAGGTTGATTTAGGAACCTATAACAATATATACATATATCAAAATATGATCAAAATATATTCACAATATTTTCTTTATTACGTGTTGATGATTTAAGTTGTCCAGTTAGCGGTCCAATGTTATAAGTCCATAATTGATCGTACATGAATAATTTAATATAAATCTTGAATCAATCCACGACCCAGTGTATACATATCTTAGTATTGATCACAACTCAAACTATATATATATTTTGGAATCAACCTCAACCCTGTATAGCTAACTCCAACATTCACATATAGAGTGTCTATGGTTGTTCCGAAATATATATATAGATGTGTCGACATGATAGGTCGAAACATTATATACGTGTCTATGGTATCTCAAGATTACATAATATACAATATAAGTTGATTAATCTATGGTTGGAATAGATTTGTTACAAATATTCACGTAGCTAAAATGAGTAGTTTTTACCAATTTTGTTTTATACGTCATTTCTTCGTTTCTAATCCGTTTTGAGTGATTCAAGCGGCCACAGTTTCGTATTGAATTTAAATTTATGAAACTAAACAGAAAAAGTATTAGTTTATAGTCAAAAATACAAATTACAAGTCATTTTTGAAAGAGGTAGTCATTTCCATCGAAAGAACGACATCTTGATGACCATTTTGAAAAACATACTTTCACTTTGAGTTTAACCATGATTTTTGGATATAGTTTTATGTTCATAAGAAAAAACATTTTTCCATAAGTGTAGCTTTTAAATCAAAGTTTTCCGTAGTTTTTAATTATCCAAACCAAAACAGCCCCCGGTTGTAACTACGACGGCGTATATCCGGTTTTATGGTGTTTCTCGTGTTTCCAAGTTTCAAATCATTAAGTTAGCATATCACATAGATATAGAACATGTGTTTAGTTGATTTTAAAAGTTTAGTTAAAAGGATTAACTTTATTTGCGAAAAAGTTTAGAATTAACTTAACTATGTTCTAGTGATTACAAGTTTATAACGTAAAATAAGACAGCTTTTTATGTATGAATTGAATGATATTATGAACATCATTACTACCTCAAGTTCCTTGGATAAACCTACTGGAAATGAGAAAAATGAATCTAGCTTCAAAGGATCCTTGGATGGCTTGAAAGTTCTTGAAACAGAATCATGACACGAAACAAGTTCAAGTAAGATCATCACTTAAAATAAGATTGTTATAGTTATAGAAATTGAACCAAAGTTTGAATATGAGTATTACCTTGAATTAGAAAGATAACCTACTGTAAGAAACAAAGGTTTCTTGATCTTGGATGATTACTTGGAATGGATTTAGAAAACTTGGAAGTAAACTTGCAATCTTGGAAGTATTCTTGATTTTATGAAACTAGAACTTTTGGAATTTATGAAGAACACTTAGAACTTGAAGATAGAACTTGAGAGAGATTAATTAGATGAAGAAAACTGAAGAATGAAAGTTTTTGTAGGTGTTTTTGGTCGTTGGTATATGGATTAGATATAAAGGATATGTAATTTTGTTTACTTATAAAAAGTCATGAATGATTTACCATACTTTTGTAGTTTTATGAGATATTTCATGCTAGTTGCTAAATGATGGTTCCCACATGTGTTAGGTGACTAAAAAGGGCTGCTAAGAGCTGATTATTGGAGTGTATATACCAATAGTAAATACATCTAGAAGCTATGTATTCTACGAGTACGAATACGGGTGCATACGAGTAGAATTGTTGATGAAAATGAATGAGAATGTAATTGTAAGTATTTTTGTTAACTGTAAGTACTTTGATATATGTCTTGAAGTCTTTAAAAAGTGTTCAAATACATTTAAATACATTACATGTATATGCAATTTAGTGAATTCGTTTAGCCACCGATAGTCGTTACATGTAAGTGTTGTTTTGAAACCTTTAAGTTAACGATCTCTTTTAATGTTGTTAATCCATTGTTTATTATATCAAATGAGATGTTAAATTATTATATTATCATATTAACATGATATATGAATATATCTTAATATGATATATATACATTACAATATCGTTACAACGATAATCGTTACGTATATGTCTCGTTTCGAAATTCTTAAGTTAGTAGTCTTGTTTTTACTTATGTAGTTCATTGTTAACATACTTAATGATATATTTACTTATCATTTTATCATGTTAAATATAGTGTAACAATATATTAATATGATTCATATATATTTAGTAAGACGTGGTTATAACGATAATCGTTATATGTATCGTTTCGAGTTTCTTACGTCAATAGTCTCATTTTTATGTATATAACTCATTGTTACTATAATTAATGAGATACTTGATTATCATTATATCATGTTTAAACATAAATATTTATCCATATATGTATCATCATGTCATATACAACTTATAGCGTTCGTGAATCATCGGTCAAACTGGGTGATCAGACATTTACATAATTTCCGTTTCAATTAACCAAGTCTTAACAAGTTTGATTGCTTAACATGTTGGAAACATTTAATCATGCAAATATAATTTCATTTAATATATAATCATAGAAAAGTTCGGGTCACTACAAAGTCGATCTTAGAAAAATACATTGCACCTTGGAGTTGGTCAAACAACTTTGTTTAACTCCCGATAATCGATGCACATCCGCATACTACCGTCCTTCTTTTTAACAAACAAAATCGGAGCACCCCATGGCGAGGAACTCGGTCGAATAAAACCCTTTTCAAGCAACTCTTGGGTTTGATTTAACAACTCTTGCATTTCCGTCGGCGTTAAACGATAAGGTGTTTTAGCAATGGGAGTAGCTCTCGGAACCAATTCAATGCGAAATTCGACTTTCCTTTCCGCCGGAACACCCGGTAACTCATCCGGAAAAACGTCTTCAAATTCATTAATCACCGGAATTTCACGAATAGGTGGTGGCTCATCACGAGTATTAACTACATGGGCAAGATAAAACATACCACCACTCTTAAAAAAACGTCGCGCCCGTGCATAATGGTACGAGTCTTCTTCGCTTATCGCCATGAATAATCAACTCTCCCCCACTTGGGGTTCTCACACGAATGAACTTATCATGGCATGCAATATCGGCTCTATAACGATCGAGCCAATCCATACCAACAACAATATCATCAGAATGAGATCAATTTTAAACGTTTCGGTACCAAACACAACATTACAATCTTTTCACACATCAACCCCTAGCACCATCTTGCCATCCGCTATTTCGACTTCTACCGGATGACTTAACTTAGCTAGCGGTTTATTTAACTTAGACACAAATCTTGGAGACACAAAAGACAAATTAGCACCACTATCAAAAAGTATCCGTGTCGGATTAGAGTTAACCATGAAAGTACCTGAGACGACTTCATTGGATTGCTTAGCCTCATCATTGGTCATCAAATAATTTCATCCCCGGGCCGTTCCCGCCGCTTTCTCTAACCTCTTAATATGATCACCCTGCAAATCAGGACACTCCGTCCTTCGGTGCCCTTCCTTACCGCAATTAAAATAAGTGAGCTTAGTAGTAGATGATGGGTTCGGACAATCATGAGAGATGTGACCTTTTTGCCCACAATTATAGCAAGTGACCACATGACCACCGGAGCCATCCTTCTTCACGCTATTAACACTTTCGGAGCCCTTCTTGTTGGAAAAGTTCGATTGACTAGTAGCTTCAAACTTTCTCTTGCCAAAAGTGAAGCCACTCTTTCTCAATACAAGCGACTCAAAACCTTTGGCCATATCAAACAACTCATCAAAGCTTTTAACCACATTCACACTAATCTTCTCTTGATAACTATCATTCAAGGTTCGGTAAAAGTCCTCCTTCAACATTTGATCATTACCGACGTACTCCGGGAAAAATTGGGTCTTCGCTAAGAAAGTGGACTTAAGAGTGTTCAAGTCCATCGACCCTTGCCTCAAAGTGCGCAACTCGTCTTTTAGCCTTGAAAGATCGGCCGACGTTCGGTATTCCTTGAAAAACTCTACCTTGAATTCATCCCACGTGAATTCCATACACTGCTCTTCACCATAGAGTTGGATTTTCGCATCCCACCACAACTTTGCATCACCTCTCAACATGCTACAACCATACCTCGTCTTCTTATCGAGAGGGCATTTACAAGTACAAAAAGCCCCCTCCATATTGGAGATCTACCGGGCACTCTTAAATGGGTCCCTTTCACCCTCAAAGGTAGGAGGTTGAGCATCCTTGAAGTTTTGTAGAAAAAGTCACGCCTTCCAACGTTATCCTAGTGAAGGACAACCTTGACTTGTTCCTTTACTACGTTGACCAATTGCTCGTCAATCGTATCAAGAAACATTTTCTTAACATCTTCGAGGAAAGACGCATGATGACTTTTCAAAATGGCCTCAACCTTGGCCGTGAATTCGGGGTCCTCGCTCGTGCCCCCATTTTCGGTGTCGTGTCCGTTTCTCATCTTCATTCTATAAAACGGAAGAGATTAAACAACAAAACGAAAAGACATGACACATACATATACACATATACACCATACCGTCCCATCTTGCTCAACAACCATCGTACATCGCTTGTTTGACACGATTTGCACCCGTAACAATGGTAGCTAGTCATTGTTACGCGAGCACCTCACATTTACTCGCTAGTACAACGTCTATCTCGCTTGATGGATTTCAAATACAACACAAAACAAATAGCGCAAGGTTAGTTCACATAATCCTATGCACTAACCAAACCCGATCCGACCCGAAGTCCTACAAGTCCCGCATAAAGTGCACACACAATAAAGTCTAAGTCTAGGCACCTATTGTAGCAACCCGACAAAACGATGTTTGACGACGCCGTCTACTTAGGTCCTGTTACATGGTCATAAGTCTTTAAGACAACGTTTGACCGAAAATATGTCGCATTCATTTCATAGGTATGGATGTTTCAAAGTTTACAAAAGTAGTTCCCATAACTAGTACATAACAATGTTTAAAGTACAAATGAAACACGTGCGACACAGTTTAAAGTAGTCAAAAGACGCTCCACGTATGCAAGTATACTCGACATCCAATGCAAGTATCAAAAAGAATGAGCGGAAGCATGTATCACCTAAAGTTCAAGGACCTGAGAAAAACATAGAAAATCTGTCAACGAAAACGTTGGTGAAATCATTGGTTTAAGTAATTAAGTGAGTAAAAGTAAGTCGAACCACAAGATTTGCAACATTGATAAAGTAGTAATACATTCTAAAAGTTAATATTCACGAGTACCCAATTATCAAGGCTTAACATTCCGTCCGTTGAACCCCATCACAATAGTGTTAGAACATACATTGTTTCTCGAAAATATATTTCACCCGTAGACGGTAGCGAACCGTCCGAAGTGAGGGTTTGTCAAACCCATATGGCCATATAACATAAGTTCACGCCAACACTTACACCCTGTAAGTGTAACTAATGATAATCGAATTGAGGATTTTTGTTCTAAACTCGTATGTAGAATGTTTGTTTTCATGTACTTGTGTTCACTTAGTTAAAAGAATCGTTTATGTTTTCTCATCCCAAATGTAAGTTCAAAAGAGTAAAAGTGGGACTATGATCTCACCTTGTGTGCATGAGCAAAAAGTACTTCGACAAGTAACGTGTGCAAAAGATAATGCTAGTCTTGACCTAAACAATTAGGTTGTATCAATATTGGTAATCATGTTTGATCAAAGAAGTTCAATTAGTCCTATGGCTCGTTATGACTCGATTATGTAGCATGTGAATCAAATTGTCAAGTTTCATGCAAGATATAAGTATAGAAACAAATTAGGAATTTTGCATAATCATTTGGTTAAGTTTGACAAAAAGTCAAACTTTGGTCGGGTCAAAGTCAACGAAAAAGTCAACATGTTCGGGTCGGGTCCCGAACTATTTTTCTGTGCTAATTATTCATATATAAGCATGTTAGAACAAGTTGCATGTGAATCGGAGGTCCATAGCATGCCAAACATTTCACGTTAAATGAACAAGGAAGACAGATTCTGAAACCCACCTAATGTCGCGCCGCGGCATACTACACGAGCTGGTACTTGGTCTGCTGAAATTGTCTAAGTCCCAAATCCAACTCAATCTTGACACAACTTGTAAACCGTAAACACTTAGGACTCGCATCTTATATCGTTAGAAAGGTAATTTGACAAAGAACACAACTAAACACATTTCACCAACCAAAACATCATTTGCAACAATCGACTTTCTAACTTAAATGATCAATTAATGTTCATCGTAAATGTTTAAGTTTCATAAATGCACAATTATGATTCGAGAATTAAGTGCACACATATAACATGCCGTTTTGTAGGTAATCAAGCATATAATACAACTAACTACTTACCAACAACAATTCATGGCATTCAATGCATCAAATATTCATTTCAAGTTCACCAAAACCCTAACCCAAATTCACCAAAATCACTAATCAAGTTTATGGAGTTTTCTTAAGCAACCTACACATCAAATTGAAGCTAGTGATACTAGGAACACATTTAATTCATGCATTTATAACATTTAACAATATTCAAGCAAACCAAGTCACCAAATCAAACACACCAAAGTTCATATTCAAGCTAGTTACTTCAAATAACGAAATCGAGCATACAAATCATATATTCATGTTAGACTTGAGCCATAGACACTAATTAACAACTTTATAAGTTCAAAACATCAAGAACACAAAATCTAGTAATTTTAGAAAGTTACCCAAATGTAATGAAATCGGTATGGAATCGAAGAGGAAGTTGCAAGGATTCCAAATATGTAATTTGTTTTGATTGATGCTTGCTTGAACGAATTTAGATGATGAATTCTTTGTATGGTTGTTTGAGAGAAAAATGGAAAGTAATTAAGAAAAATGGAAAAGAAGAAGATAATGAATGGATGGGAGTGGTTTAACCACTTTGACCTAGTCAAAAGTTTGGTCACATGGCAAGATTGGTCCCTCAAGTTTCATTCGGGTGCGTGAATTACCTAAATGAGATAATTTAAAACGCGTATCAATGGGAGATGTTATAATTATTTAACGGACTTTAAAATAGTATAACGGAAAAGTAAATGGAAAGAGGCGGGATGTTACATTACCTACTCCTTAAAAAGATTTCGTCCCGAAATTTAAGTAGGCGTAGTAGTCGTTGTTTCTTCCTCGGAATCTGATGTTTCCGGAACCGAGAATAGATGAGGGTATTTCCTTTGCATTTGATCTCGCCTTTCCCAAGTAAACTCGGGTCCTCTTTTTACGTTCCAACGGACTTTAACAATCAGAATTCGGCTTTGCTTTAGTTTCTTATCGGAAACGTCCACAATCTCAACCGGTTTCTCAACAAAATGGAGTTTGTCATTAATAGCAAGTTCCTCGAGAGGGACGACGATATCAGGTTCGGCAAGGCACTTCTTCAAGTTCGATACATGGAAAGTAGGATAGACGGAGCTTAATTGAGGCGGAAGTTCCAAACGATAAGCAACAGTTCCCACACGCTCTAAGATTTCGAAAGGACCAACATACCGCGGTCACTGACTTGAAATTCGAGGTCGTTTCGTCTTTTGTCGGTATAGCACTTTTGACGACTACGGGCCGTCCGAAGCCTATCTCGGATTTGAACGATCTTTTCGGTGGTTTCGTGAATGAGTTCGGGTCCGGTGATTTGCACGTCACCCACTTCGGCCCAACAAAGAGGAGAGCGACATTTTTGGCCATATAACGCTTCAAAAGGTGCGGCCTTTATACTCGCGTGATAACTATTGTTATAAGAGAACTCGGCGAGAGGTAAGTGCTTGTCCCAAGCTTTTCCAAAATCGACAACGCAAACTCGTAACATATCCTCTAAGGTTTGTATTGTGCGTTCACTTTGCCTATCGGTTTGTGGATGATAGGCGGTGCTCATGTCCAATTGCGTTCCCAACGCTTCTTGTAAAGTACGCCAAAATCTAGAAACAAAACGGCCATCTCGGTCGGAGATAATCAATAATGGTACACCGTGTCGGGCTACGATCTCCTTAATGTAAAGTTGTGCAAGTTTCTCTATTTTGTCGGTTTCTTTCATAGCGAGAAAGTGTGCGGATTTGGTGAGATGGTCAAAAATAACCCAAATAGTATCATAACCACCGAAGTTTTCAGTAGCTTGGTGATAAAATCTGTCGTTATCCTTTCCCACTTCCATTGCGGGATTTCGGGTTGTTGAAGTAACCCGGACAGTCTTTGGTGTTCGGCTTTGACTTTAGAGCAAGTCAAACACTTGGCAACGTAAGTAGCAACGTCCTTTTTAATGTTCGGCCACCAATATTGTTCGTTAAGGCCGTGGTACATCTTATTGGCACCGGAATGAATCGAGTATCGTAATTTGTGGGCTTCATCTAGGATGAGGTTTCGTAAATCGCCATATCTAGGCACCCAAATTCTTCCGGCGTAATATCGAAGTCCGGTCTCCTTCACTTCGAATCGAGAGACGAGAATGTTTAAAAGTTCGCGTGCAATGTTTTCGTCCTTAAGAGCATCATCTTGGGCTACCCGAATTTGGCTATTAAGGTTGGTGTGGATGGTGATGTTTAAAGCTCGGACACGGAGAGGCACTGCTCTTTCCTTTTGACTTAAGGCATCGGCCACTACATTTTCCTTTCCGGGGTGGTAACGAAGTTCACAATTATAATCGTTCAAGGTTTCAATCCACCTTCGTTGTCTCATGTTTAGTTGCTTTTGGTCGAAGATGTGTTGGAGACTTTTGTGATCGGTAAAGATAGTACTCTTGGTTCCGTAAAGATGGTGTCTCCATATCTTAAGTGCAAAGACGACAGCTCCGAGTTCAAGATCATGTGTCGTATAGTTCCGTTCGTGAACCTTGAGTTGTCGAGAGGCATAAGCAATGTCTTTCTTTCGTTGCATTAATACACACCCAAAACCTTGTTTCGAGGCATCACAGTACACAACAAAATCATCATTGCCTTCGGGAAATGACAAGATAGGGGCGGTGGTTAGCTTTGTCTTCAAGATTTGGAATGCGGTTTCTTGTTCGGATGCCCAAATGAACTTTCTCCCCTTATGAGTTAACGCGGTTAACGGACGAGCAATCAAAGAGAAATCTTTGATGAATTTATGATAGTATCCGGCGAGACCCAAGAATTGACGAATTTGAGTTGGAGTAGTAGGAGTCTCCCATTTACTAATGGCTTCGATTTTTGATGGATCGACTTTAATGCCTTGATCACTTACAACATGACCGAGGAATTGAAATTCCTTTAACCAAAATTCACACTTGGAGAACTTGGCATAAAGTCGTTCTATTCTCAAGAGTTCAAGCATGAGTCGGAGATGTTCTTCATGTTCTTCTTCGCTTTTAGAATAAACCAAGATATCATCGATGAACACGATAACGAATTTGTCGAGGTACGATTTGCACACGTGTTTCATAAGGTCCATGAACAACGCCGGTGTGTTAATGAGACCAAATGGCATGAAAAGGAATTCATAACTACCATAACGAGTCCGGAAAGTGGTTTTGGAGACATCTTCCCCCTTACCCCTTAATTGATGATAACCCGAACGGAGATCGATTTTCGAATATACACAAGACCCTTGTAGTTGATCAAAGAGATCGTCAATGCGCGGAAGAGGGTATGGGTTCTTGACCGTCAGTTTGTTTAGTTCACGATAATCAATGCACATTCGTAGGGATCCATCTTTCTTCTTAACGAACAAAATCGGAGCGCCCCATGGTGAATGGCTAGGTTGGATAAAACCACGGGCGAGTAATTCTTGGATTTGACTTTGCAATTCTTGCAATTCGAATGGAGCGAGTCTATATGGTGCACGTGCTATGGGTGCGGCTCTCGAAATAAGATCGATTTGAAATTCAACCGGTCGATGAGGTGGAAGACCCGGTAATTCGTCGGGAAATGCATCGGTAAAGTCATTAACAATTGGCACATCATCGATGCACCTTTCATCGGTCTCGACTTTCTTAACGTGGGCAAGGATCGCAAAACAACCCTTACGAAGTAACTTTTTAACTTTAAGGCACGAAACGAGATTGAGTCCGGTGCAATTCTTGTCGCCATAGACAATCAATGTTTCACCATTCTCGATAGGAATTCGGATTGCGTGAAGAACGCAGAGAATGTGAGATTTATTCCTGACCATCCAATTCATATCGATTATTACATCAAAACTCCCTAGTTCCATGGGTATCATGTCAATTTCAAATTCATTACCCAAAATGTTTAACGTACACCCCCGGTAATATGTGTCGGCACTTAATAGTTTTCCGTCGGCCACTTCGATGGAATAATTAGTATCCAAGGGGCGTGGAGGAATGCAATGAGTAGGAGCCAAAGTCTTAGACACAAAACACTTATCGGCACCCGAATCGAATAAGCAAGTAACATAAGAGTTGTTGAGAAGAAACGTTCCCGTGACTAGTTCATTGTCATCTCGGGCTTCCTCGGTGTTAATGTTGAAGGCTCGGCCGCGTGTGTTGGGGTTGGCTTTCTTCTTCGGGAATTCATTCCTATAATGGCCCGTTTGGCCACATTCGTAACAAGTGACCGTCTTTGGTGCATTGGGCCCCTTTCGAGCGTCGGGGGAGGCACTTGTGCAATTGTTGGCCTTATGACCAACTCCTTGGCACTGGTGGCAAATTAGCTTGCCACATTCACCCGAGTGGTGCTTGTGACATTTGTTGCAAAAAGGTTGAGTTCCAGCATAACCTTTCTTGCCGTCGTTGTTGAAAGGCTTTTTGGTGGAGGTGTTGTTGTTGTAGTTTCTTGATGGTGTGGCTTCCCATTTTCTTTTGTTGCCACCCGATTTGTCCTCAGCCTTAGGAGCACTACGACTTCATCCACCGTTTCTATCAATTGGCAGGCCATGTTCAAAGCGGCTTGATGATTAGCGGGTTTAGAGGACATCACACCTTGTTTGATGCTCTTTGGAAGACCATCCATATAGAGTTCAACCCTTTGTGATTCGGGGTTCACGAGATTAGGACACATCAAGGATAGTTCAGCGAAGCGTTGGTTATAGGCCTTGAGATCGTTTCTGACCGCCTTCAAAGTTCTTAGCTCTTGTTCGAGCTTTCGGGTTTCTTCGCGAGGGAAATATTCAACAATCATCTTTTCCCTTAAATCGGCCCAAGAGAGGGCATGAGCTTTATCGGTACCCACCGATTGAACATAGGTGTTCCACCATGTGAGGGTGACACCGGCGAATGTGTGAGTGGAGTATTTGACCTTATCTTGGTCCCGACAACCGCTTATGCTAAAGACGGCCTCCGTTTGTTCGAACCATCGAGTGAGAGTAACCGGTCCCCCGGTTCCATCAAAAGTGTGAGGTTTTCACCCCATGAAGGCTTTGTAGGAGCATCCTTCGCTTGAGTTACCGGCCCCTTGGTTGTTGTTGTTGTTATTATTATTGTTGTTGTTATTGTTGTTGGTGGAGTGACCGGCCATGGCCGCCTCTACGGCGGTGGACACCATTCGTTGTAGCACTTGTTCTGGAGTCTCACGGCGTGGCACACGGCGAGGAGGCATTGTTCCTTCAAAACAAAAAGAATATCGTTGATTAGTATTCTTAATAATACTAATCATGATATGGAATAAGGATGGAGAGAAAATTTTCTTTGACTCGCCTTAAATTCTTTATGTCATAATGTCGGGATGTTCATATGAATCACCGTAATATAATCCCGGAAATTATATTACCCTAATTCATATGTGCATTCGACATTACTTTATATAGTCAAGGTGGCGTGTCAATCAAATTAAACAACGTGAGATTAAATGCACAAGTAGTCAAGTAATTCCTACTTCAAGTCTATATGCCGGTTGTAGTCTAAACTCACCAATGTACCCTATGACTCGGGGTCGACACCAATGAACAATATATCCCTACAACCAATGCTCTGATACTATCTGTAGCGACCCGACAAAACGACCTTTGACGTCGCCATCTACTTAGGTCCCGTTACATGGTCATAAGTCTTTAAGACAACGTTTGACCAAAAATATGTCGCATTCATTTCATAGGTATGGATGTTTCAAAGTTTACAAAAGTAGTTCCCGTAAGTAGTACATAACAATGTTTAAAGTACAAATGAAACACGTGCGACACAGTTTAAAGTAGTCAAAAGATGCTCCACGTATACAAGTATACTCGACATCCAATGCAAGTATCAAAAAGAATGAGCGGAAGCATGTATCACCTAAAGTTCAAGGACCTGAGAAAAACATAGAAAATCTATCAACGAAAACATTGGTAAAATCATAGGTTTAAGTAATTAAGTGAGTAAAAGTAAGTCGAACCACAAGATTTGCAACATTGATAAAGTAGTAATACATTCTAAAAGTTAATATTCACGAGCACCAAATTATCAAGGCTTAACATTCCATCCGTTGAACCCCATCACAATAGTGTTAGAACATACACTGTTTCTCGAAAATATATTTCACCCGTAGACGGTAGCGAACCGTCCGAAGTGAGGGTTTGTCAAACCCATATGGCCATATAACATAAGTTCACGCCTACACTTACACCCTGCAAGTGTAACTAATGATAATCGAATTGAGGATTTTTGTTCTAAACTCGTATGTAGAATGTTTGTTTTCATGTACTTGTGTTCACTTAGTTAAAAGAATCGTTTATGTTTTCTCATCCCAAATGTAAGTTCAAAAGAGTAAAAGTGGGACTATGATCTCACCTTGTGTGCACGAGCAAAAAGTACTTCGACAAGTAACGTGTGCAAAAGATAATGCTAGTCTTGACCTAAACAATTAGGTTGTATCAATATTGGTAATCATGTTTGATCAAAGAAGTTCAATTAGTCATATGGCTCGTTATGACTCGATTATGTAGCATGTGAATCAAATTGTCAAGTTTCATGCAAGATACAAGTATAGAAAAAAGTTAGGAAGGTTGCATAATCATTTGGTTAAGTTTGACAAAAAGTCAAACTATGGTCGGGTCAAAGTCAACGAAAAAGTCAACATGTTCGGGTCGGGTCCCGAACTATTTTTCTGTGCTAATTATTCATATATAAGAATGTTAGAACAAGTTGCATGTGAATCGGAGGTCCATAGCATGCCAAACATTTCACGTGAAATGAACAAGGAAGACAGATTCTGAAACCCGCCTAATGTCGCGCCGCGATAGGGTTTGGCCGCGCCGCGGCATACTACACGAGCTGGTACTTGGTCTGCTGAAATTGTCTAAGTCCCAAATCCAATTCAATCTTGACACAACTTGTAAACCGTAAACACTTAGGACTCGCATCTTATATCGTTAGAAAGGTAATTTGACAAGGAACACAACTAAACACATTTCACCATCCAAAACATCATTTGCAACAATCGACTTTCTAACTTAAATGATCAATTAATGTTCATCATAAATGTTCAAGTTTCATAAATGCACAATTATGATTCGGGAATTAAGTGCACACATATAACATGCCGTTTTGTAGGTAATCAAGCATACAATATAACTAACTACTTACCAACAACAATTCATGGCATTCAATGCATCAAATATTTATTTCAAGTTCACCAAAACCCTAATCCAAATTCACCAAAATCACTAATCAAGTTTATGGAGTTTTCTTAAGCAACCTACACATCAAATTGAAGCTAGTGATACTAGGAACACATTTAATACATGCATTTATAACATTTAACAACATTCAAGCAACCAAGTCACCAAATCAAACACACCAAAGTTCATATTCAAGGTAGTTAGTTCAAATAACGAAATCGAGCATATAAATCATATATTCATGTTAGACTTGAGCCATAGACACTAATTAACAACTTTATAAGTTCAAAACATCAAGAACACAAAATCTAGTAATTTTAGAAAGTTACCCAAATGTAATGAAATCGGTATGGAATCGAAGAGGAAGTTGCAAGGATTCCAAATATATAATTTGTTTTGATTGATGCTTGCTTGAACGAATTTAGATGATGAATTCTTTGTATGGGTGTTTGAGAGAAAAATGGAAAGTAATTAAGAAAAATGGAAAAGAAGAAGATAATGAATGGATGGGAGTGGTTTGACCACTTTGACCTAGTCAAAAGTTTGGTCACATGGCAAGATTGGTCCCTCAAGTTTCATTCGGGTGCGTGAATTATCTAAACGAGATAATTTAAAACGCGCATCAACGGGAGATGTTATAATTATATAACGAACTTTAAAATAGTATAACGGAAAAGTAAACGGAAAAAGACGGGATGTTACACCTATCTCAAGTCGCCTAAATCCCTTAGATCATGCTCTGATACCACTTGAAACAACCCAACCCGCTTTTCCTACGACAATTTTTTTTAAATAACAAGCCATTAGCGCCCAATCAAACGGTTACATATAACCCAATAAACAATATCACAAGTTAAATGTTTACAAACGGCACGAAGGCCCTTAACAAATGTATTACAAGTTTGACCCATTTAAAAACGATAGTTTTAATCCAAACAACACTTCTAGCATGGTTTGGGGCTAAACTACCCAAAACGCTAGGCCAACTTCAAAAGCTTCAACAAGCATCATCAAGGGACACCTAGTGCCCAACAACCCATTTTCCCTTTTCTGCACCTGCATCTAAAAGATAAACAACGAGAGGGGTAAGCTAATGCTTAGTGAGTGCAATAATTATACATATGCATATATAATCTATCTACTTGCATTCACTTACTCCATACCGCATACAAGCTAGCAAATTCAACAACCATGCAACATCATGCATAAAACTATAATCCGCAATCTACAACAAGCTAGTAACACCAATAGCATATAGTTCACAAATTAATATGCTAATACAATTTACAAAACCATGGTTAACCAATCGGTGGTACTCGGATTTCCTATCGGTGTTCATAACAACCGCTAGTGTACAACAACATATATCACTAACCCTTGGACAACACATATCCGTGCATAATACCGTTAGTGTACAACAACATATATCACTAACTTGGACAACACCTATCCTTTCATAACTTCGTTAGTGTACAACCACATATATCACTAACTCGGACAACACATATCAATTCATACAAATAAACACATCATATACGTACATGTATACTTATCCCACTCACCTTATCACCTTTGGTGTTCAAGGAATCAAGCTGGCAACCTTAAATGAAATGCACCTATCACATTATGCATTTAATTAACATACAATCTAGTGGATTCAACCACTAATACTCAACTCTTGAGCATTTAATGTCCTAACGTATTAAATGACTCACACCCACCAAAACCGCCCATTAATGGCCATGACTCACTATAAATCACTAAAAGCTAGTGATTAGAGTCAACTAACACCAATAACACAAACTTAGGGTATTTCATACCCATTTCACCTAAACTAGGTCAACATTACCCATTTGACCCATTTTAACACTTAGACTCACAATTTAAGTCAAACTTAATTCCTTTAACAAGTTTTCATCATTCACAAGTGTGTTAGAGACTAGCAACTGAATTTAACACTTGCAAAACCCCAATTACATGAACAAACCCTAGGTTAACATTATTTGGGTTTTCTTACATAAAATTAACCCAAATCCACCCATTAAAGCCCCAAATGGGTCTTACAAGACTCAAATGGCCAAACCCTAGCCATAAATTAACTAAAACTCAAAATACAGAGTTAAGACTTACCAACACTATCCACTCATAGCTAAGAACGAGGAGAACCACTTTAATTCTTGCTCCAAAGATCAACTCTCAATTCTTCACTCTTAAATCTCAACTTAAATCCAAGTGCGTTTTTAGTTTGAGAGTAAAATGAAGAAAGAAAAGAGAAAAGAAATGAGGAAAAAGGATAAGTGGTGGAGATTAAATGCTCCAATAAGATCTATACGTGAAATTACCAAACTACACCTGAAACCCCTTTAATTTAAGCTGATTTCGGGGTCAGACCGCCAGTAACGTCGCGGCGCGACCCATATTGTCGCGACGCGGAGATACAAAGGTTTCTCGAGCTGTTTTAGCCAACTCCTGAATTTGATTTGCGCCTAGTATCGCGGCGCGACCGCTATCCGTCGCGGCGCGACAACGGGAAGAGAAACTGATCCTGTTTGCACCCCCTTCTGATCTTGATTCGTGTTTACTGCCGCGGCGCCCCCAGCACCGTTGTGGCACGGCATTGTGCTGCAGCTGACCACCTTGGCTATTTTAAATCAAAAGTAAACTATACGACTAGTACACCTCATTCACCCTTCCTATACACGTCTTAACTTCATCTTTTAGTCTCACAAGACTTAACGCTATCAAAACCCATGTATAAACTTATACATGCATACATTCTCAAGCATATATATACATATATATATATATATACATTTACACATAACTAACACTTTAACTCATTTAATCACATAAACGAACGAGTTATAAGTGTACCAATGATTAAGTTTGTACCTTTAGATATGTACGGGAAAATGGGATGTTACATCTGATCTATATCTATTTTTTTCTCATTTTTTTCTCAACTCTGTGACGCTGCCGACCGTCCTAGCGCCGCCGTCTGTCCTTGTGTTTCTGGTTATTAACGGAGTTTACCGGTGATATTGGCCATAGTTCAACAATAGTGATAACCTTAGGTGGATTACAGTATGTGAGATTGGGTGACGGTCGTTATTTGTGGTGGTTTGCCAGATCCGGTACTGGTTGACGTTGGTGGCGTCATGATGGTGAGTGCGGCGTCGTGGTCCGCGGTGGATGACCCTGTAGTTTGTTGTGGTGTGGTCGGCCATATCGTACTTTAACTATCTTTTTAGATATATTTGGTGTTACTGGTTGTTATAGATATTTGTTGTTGGCGGCGATGTTTGCAGAAAGCGATTGACGGAAGTGGTGCTCCATGGTGACTGATGATTAGGTTTAATTGTATTATGAAAAATAAAAAAGAGGGTGAAATATCTTCATGTGGCTGGTGGTTGCATAAAAATGTAAAAAATAGAAAGTGAAATTACAAATGTACTCTTGTGAACAGTGTTCTAGTTCATCAGAAATAGTATTACAGTATAATATCACAACCCTTATAGAATATGGTAATAGTTTGCAGATTTGTAAGACCATGTTGTAGACAAGCCCTAAGAAGTTTCCCATAACGAACCCAAGCATCGTATAAGGTGTTGGTCCCTTGATAACAAAAGGAGTATTGTAGAGGGGGGGTGAATACAATTTCTTTTAATTAACTTAGCAGTTAAACACGATTAAGTATTCAAGCATGTAAATTAAATAGAGTCACATGTAACTTTTCAACGGTTTATTCTTTATTGATTGAATCACAAAGAATTACAACTATCCTTGGCGGAATGATAGTTGGTTGATACAGATTTACCTAGATTATAGCTATGAGGATAACTTAAAGCTATTACACGTTTTAGACTTTAAATAATAAAACCCACACCACTAATTTTTAAAATAGTGGATACATCAATTTATAGTAGTCATATATTCGTGTAATTGATCCATTGTCCACTGGTACATAGGATGTCTGTACTTGTGGGGACAATTGTGTCAGAGAGCGTGCTCCCTTTTTTCCTCTTTGGTAGCTATTTGCAGGAACACCTCAATTCAGTTTGGCACCACTATTTGTTTAAACAAATAGAATATTGTGTTTCCTAGGCATTGACAAAGGATAACCCATGTTTGCACATGCGTTAAACTTCTGCATTCCCACGTGGTCTTGTAAGGTCACTTGTCAGCCGCCGACGCGTGTCCTTTTCTGTTCAACTTTGTCTTCGACTTCAAATGAATAGTATGATTGATGTAGACCATTCAGGTGTGATGACCCAGAAATTTCCGATCAAATTTAAACTTTAATCTTTATATGTTTCCGACACGATAAGCAAAATTTGTAATGTTGAGTCTCGAAAGTTTTGAAATCTATATTCATGTAATCAATTACCCTTTGACTATGCTCAACGATTCACGAACATTTCTGTGCATATATATAATATATACTTATTAGTTGAAAATGTTAACAAGGTATTAGATATATAATACTTTACAAGTACGTATTTGTTTCAATAGGATTATCGACGAAACTAAAAGATAAGATTAAATGATTGAATTATCAGATACATTGAATAATGATTACGAGTCTCTTTTACGAGGCCCACGTTGATTTGAGAAATCGTTTCTTTATAACGATATTCGGAAAATGGTAAAGTGATTTATATGTAAGAACAAAAGTGTCAATTAACAAGAACTAGACAAAGGTTAGTGGAGATTCCTGCTTAATTTTCAAAGTATGCTTTACAATAATTTACTCGTTATTTAACTTTCATATTATTTAATTCAAATGTGAAATTTTGAAATGTAGATGACTTAGAAAATGGATATCGACAAGTTAAGTAAATTGACGTTTTTATATTAAAATAATTTCATGCACTAAACTATCCATTGAACCTTACCTGACGATTCACGAACAATTATTTGTAAATAAATATGTATGTATATATATATATATATATATATATATATATATATATATATATATATATATATATATATATATATATATATATATATATATATATATATATATATATATATATATATATATATATATATATATATATAACAATTTGGAATTTATAAAATAAACACTAGAATTAAATATGTAGAATTGTACAAAATAATTAAGTGTAAAATTTAAAATGAATCTATATATAAATATATATGATTTCTATGATTAATTATTATTATATGTATATTGTAAATTATATAAGATTTGTAAATAATAAATGTTCAATAAAGGTTATCATATTAGATATGATTATTAAAATATTACATAATTAATAATATATAATACAAGTTAAAATATAGTTGTTATATTAATATTATTACTCTCATTATCATTATAAATATTAATATATTAATATTAATATCGATATTATTAATAATATTATATGAAATTTGATACACTGATTTGTTATAGTACTATTATTATTAATATTATTGTTAACATTGTTAATAACATTATTATTATAACTAATAGTGAAATTATAATTTTAGTTATTATGATTAATATTATTATTATTATTATTAGATATTATTATTACCATTATCATTAAGAATTATTATTATTATAAATTATTATTATTATTATAGTTATTAGAAAATAATACAATTTATTATTATTATCATTAATAAATTTATCAATATCATTTTTAGTATTATTTGATAATATTAACATTATCATTATTAATTCTATTATTAATATTATTAGAATTTTATTTATTATTAATATAATTATAATTGTTTATTAATATATAAAAATCATAGGTACGGTTATAGAATCAAATTAAGCTTTACATCTTAATCCAACAGTGTTTGATTTTGTTTGTTATCTCCAATTTGTTAATTATCACTTGCAAATCGTACCAATCAGTTGACATTAAGCTACATTTTTATTTTTTATATTTTCTGATTAAAATCCTGTCTGCAATCGGTTACAGGTCTGTTTCAATGGGTAAATACGAACAAATTAGATCAATTATGTTACCACACACTTCCTCAAATATATAACACTACTACAATTCTCAGAATTAAAAACAGAAAATAGAAAACTAGTCGATAGTCCCTGTTCTTGATACAAATTTTTCAAAACTCAATTTCGTAACAATTTTAAAAATCTAAAAATGTAGTTCTGTTAGGAATTTGTTACTAAAACTATCTGCAAAACCCCTAGTTCCAATTCATATTTTTTAGTTCTAATTTAGGAGTCAAAGTTTTTATCTAAAAAGTCAAACGATCAGTTCATGAAGAAATTCGAGTTCGTATTGAAGTTTTTGAATCAATTGATGATTACAATAGTTTCTATGAAAGAAATACAACATATTTCAAGCTGTAAGAATTGTCCAAATCGTTTTCAACATCGAAATCAATTTTTTTCTTTCTTTTTAGCAACTGCAGTAGCAGTTCTTATTCTTAATTTTTTTTATTAATTCTAGATCAATATAGGTTGATTAGAATTTGTTTGGAAGTCCTAAAACTAAACAAGGGATTCGTTAAAAGTTTGAATTAATCGTGGGTAGAATTTGATTTTGGGAAGAAGAAAGGAGTGGAAACAGATATCGAATAAAGGATAAATATAAATGAACTGGGATGTTAATCAGAAAAATACGAGTGGTCTGATGGTTTAGAGAGTTAGCGAGTGAGCGGGAGGTCACGAGTTCGAATCCTGTCTGAGGCGTTTTCTTTTTAGACAAGCATTGAGGTAGTTTCATGTTTTTGTTTTTCTTAAAATCATTACTATTATTGTTATTATTCCTATGTTATTAATACTACTACTTATTATTATTATTATTATTATTAGTAATTATTGTTATTGTTGTTATGCTAATTATCATTATTAGTACCATTAATATTATGAATATTATTATCATTACAATAAGTAATATTATCATTATCATAGTTATTATTATTTGTATTATCTTTAAGTATTATCAATATTGTTATTATCATTATTATTAATTTTATCAGATTATTACTAATCTAAATATTATTATTATTAATAGTATTATAATTATCATTATAAGTATCATAATTATTACTATTATTATTATTATTATTATAAATATGATTATTTATATTATAATGAGTATTACTAATATGTAATTACTAAAAATCATTATTATAAGTATCATTAACCGAAAAATTAATATTTTACAGTTATTATTATAAATATCATTATTATTAGCATTAATATAATTATTAACAATAATACCTTGTTTAGTAATATTAAGTATTATGATTATTATCATTTTTATCAAAATTAATATAATCGTAGTATTACTAAAAATTATTATTTTTAATAAACGAATGATATATATATATATATATATATATATATATATATATATATATATATATATATATATATATATATATATATATGTTAAATATAAAAATGATATAATTAGTAAACTATACATATATATATATATATATATATATATATATATATATATATATATATATATATATATATATATATATATATATATATATATATAAACTTATTCGATTACGATTATATGTGTTAATATATAAATAAATGATATAGGTTCGTGAATCCTAGGCCAACCTTGCATTGTTTAGTTGTTCAATGTCGTTATATGTATTTTTACTACAAAATACATTAGGTGAGTTCATTTGATTCCCTTTTACTCTTTACAATTTTTGGGACTGAGAATACATGCGCTATTTTTACAACTGCTTTACTAAATGCTTTTGAAATATATTTTGAACTGCGAATACATGAAATGCTTTTATAAATGTTTGACGAGATAGACACAAGTAAAAACATTCCTCGAATGAATTATGTGGATGTGATAATTGCCACCATTGAATTATGTGAACGTGATGATTGCCACAATTGATATGAATATTTTTCCCCTGATTATTATGCTTGGTAACCTAAGAATTAGAATTCAGGTATGGCCCTAATTCACGCGAATCCTAAAGGTAGCTACCGGGTTTGACACCCCCACCCAGAATGTTCACTAGACGGAAGAGCTAGTGGGCGTGGTGTTTAGTACTTCGAGGTTTATATATTATACAGACGAGATGTTCTGTTTTGGGGATATTATTGATGCGCATTATATGTTAAGGTTGGTTACCAAGCCAAGAATTGAAAGCTATGAAAGAAAAGTGAATGTTATGTATCGAGAGAATGAATTTTGAGATAGTAACTTTATCTCTAAAATACCTGATTTGAGATAGTAACTTTATCTCTAAAATACCTGATTTGAGATAGTAACTTTATCTCTGAAATATCTGATTTGTGATAGTAACTTTATCTCTAAATTTAAATCTTGTGGTTTATCAAAATGATGAATTTTTACTGTTTACAATAAACTTATGAACTCACCAACCTTTTGGTTGACACTTGAAAGCATGTTTATTCTCAGGTTTGAAAGAATTCTTCCGCTGTGCATTAGCTCATTTTAAGTATATTACTTGGAGTCATTCATGACATATTTCAAAAGACGTTGTATTCGAGTCGTTGAAGTTCATTAGAGATTATTATTAAGTAAATGACGGATTAGGTCATTTATAGTTGGATATTATGAAATGGTATGTATACCTGTCAACTTTCGATGTAATGAGAGTTTGTCTTTTAAAAACGAATGCAATGTTTGTAAAATGTATCATTTAGAGGTCAAGTACCTCGCGATGTAATCAACTATTATGAATCGTTTAGAATTGATATGGACTTCGTCCAGATGGATTAGGACGGGGCATTAAAGTTGGTATCAGAGTGGTGGTCTTAGCGAACCAGGTCTTGCATTAGTGTGTCTAACTAGTAGTTGTTAGGATGCATTAATGAGTCTGGACTTCGACCGTGTCTGCATGTCAAAAGTTTTGCTTATCATTTCTAGTCAGAAATCATCTCTTTATCATCCTTAGGAAATTACCTGCTTATCATTCTTAGTTTAGACACATCTTACTGCATTGACTGCATGACAAGTGTATAGACAAAAATTCATATCTCAAAGTATCTGCTAATTCATATCTTAGCGTATCTGTTACTGTAGACTTTATCTGACACGTTTTCTTAATTCCCTTCGTAATCTACCGGATATTCTGTACTATGTATAGGTATTCTATGTAATTAGAATATCATCCGATATCCGAAAATCATTTCATATCAAAAAATCCTTTATTCAATCGTACGCAATGGAACTCACAACTAGTTCAAGTCCCTCGGATTCCAGCTCTGAAAGCAGCGTCACCAGAATGAATCAATTAATCAACCATCCCCAATTCATCTGATGAGTTCGTAGTCGACCAAATCAATGGAGACGAGGAGAAGGCGATCCTTTCATCAACCAAATTTCCCTTTTGGCGATGAACCTGAAGCACTCACCGGCAAACCAATCCGAAACACCATTTTCACCCTCATTACCCGAATATCTCACCATGATTATATACTATCTCAATTTCAAAACCTTATACATCCGCTCGTTCCTACCGACAATCATCCCGGAGTAATAAGTCAACGAGCTTCGCACCCGAGTTATAGCCTTGAAAAATATGGTGCAAAATGTACCAGCTTCAGCAACATCAACAGAACCACCAACAACAATATCCGCATCTCAAGCCTAAATTTCATAATCTGTCCCACGAACATCAACGTCATATGCACCATAAATACCAAGGAGTACCAACAGCAATGAATAATGAAGTATTGAGCCATAACTTCATTAATATTCTGTGAAGAATATGTGGATCCTAATAGTTTTAGAGATTACTTATTCTAGCTCAAATCGAAAATCATATGAGTTTAATATCATATTAACTCATTAAATCCATGATTACATCTGAAAAGAATATATATGTATACATATTTTCATAAAGATTGTGATAAAAAATTCTTTCGTACAAAATGTTAATGATGAAAATATTTTAACGGGTAGGTAATACCCGAGGAATATTTAAGATTTCACATTAATAAGTTACACTGTACATTTTTCGAATCTGATTCAGCAATCATCAACTATACTCCCTACTTTCACAACAATATACATTCTTTTATAGAAATCAAAACAACCATACTCATACAAATCCAACTACATATTCTGATTTCGAAATCTCATAATCCAATTCGAAGATATAACCAAAAACCATCACTCTTAGATCCTTACATCTTTTAAAGTTATACTTTGACTTCAAAGCTGTGATAGAACATCACTTTTATTCGTAACACTCAGAAAAATATTCATGACGATTATAATCTGCGTTCAAACCTTTCGTGATTCTTGCAAACACCTCAATCGAAAGAATGAACCAACCGCACTTCATCTACGAAAGAAAAGATTGATACATATAGTTATGCACTGAAAACACTCGGAACATGAGAAAACGTTTAACATATATCGGTGCTAGCTCCTTTGACGTTATTATTACCGAAAATAATTTTTGCAACTCCTGTTCGAGTAGCCAATTTTGTCACAGCTCCAGCAAGTCAACTTCGATTTTTCATTTGAAAATAACCTTATTCTAACCTTGATACATACGTTGACTTTTCACCTTTGTTACCGAGAAACCTTTTATATTCCACCATATTACCATAAGCGTTTAATCATCTAAAAACACAATACTCTTGAAACCACCTCGGATTGATAACTGATGATTCAGATATGGTGGCATTAAATGCAGAGGAAATAGCAAAAATCGTAAATGGTCTAAACGGCCAAAAGTTTGATAATAAAGAATGGAAGGTTGGGAACGCTCAATAGAAAATTTAGTACTGAAAAACGGATTGAGCTACCCCTGAAGGAGACCGAGGACAAATACAAGGACCAAACTCTATATTCAAAGAATCCAGGTAATTCTGGATCCAATGAAATCTTCAGCAAATATCTTGTTCCGAAGTCATGTTAAATCTTGTGAAAAAAATTTCTTCATCAACCTCCGAACTTAGAAATTCTAAAATATCATCATAAACATCTTCGATATTTCTGAAGATATTTTCATTGCTATTCTTATCTGAAATCATTTATCTCGCTGTAATATCTACAACATAAAAGAAACTGTGTTAGTTTCTAAATTCTGAAAAATTCGAATATGAATGTTTTTGAAGTAGTGTTGGGAACTGATGCATGAGTTAGTATAATATAATGACACTTGATCAACGTGATTTTATTACAGTAATTCATGTTGAGTTTCTAATGGAACATGATGATTCACAAAACATACCGTCATCATGTGCCATTTACATGACTCTTGCATTCTACTCAATCTCTAAACATATTAAGAACATATCTTCTTGATAGTTCTATCTTTCCGGATATTCTGGTAATTTACCAAATCAAGATCGTGCAATTACGATTTTCTTCTTAGAACATTAACTATGTTCATTCCGAATTTCATATCTATAAATTCTGGACCATTATTCGCTTGACCTAGAGACGAGAAGAGAATAAAAAGGCAAAGAGCTCCGAAATATAAGGGAGGATATAAAGCCCGATAATAACACATAAATTGCAAACCGTGTATATCAATGTTTATCGCAACATAAAGACACGGGAGAATTAAAATTACTATAACCCCAAGGTAATAGTAAAAATAAATAGAATCCTCTGGTGGTAAATGAAAAAGAAGAGTGACAGATATGAAAGTTAGGAGTATATCAAGAATCAGAACTGGATGGAGCATATTAATGAATGCTTTAAAGTATGAGTTGAGGGAGAAAGAATAGAAGGTGTCAGTTGTAAGGAAACGAAGAAGGTGGATTGATAGTAAAAAATCCGACAGAGCAAACAAAACAGATGATCATATTCAAAGCGGATCCTAATTCCCTTGATTACCGAAGAATCAAATCTTATTACGAAGATTTTCTCCAAATCTCTTGAACTTGGAAATCAATCCTATCTACATCAAAAGAGATGACGAATCTATACCTACTCATTTCACTCTTTGGTGATAGTTTCACTCGTACCCTTCACAAAATCAAATGATTTTATCCATATTACTCAATGATGATAAAACTCTATTTATCAACTCATATTTGTCATGAAAACACTCTTATTGTTATACATGACGACCTCTATCAAATTTCGGGGATGAAATTTCTTTAACGGGTAGGTACTGTGATGACCCGGAAATTTCTGATCAAATTTAAACTTTAATCTTTTTATGTTTCCGACACGATAAGAAAAATCTGTAATGTTGAGTCTTGAAAGTTTTGAAATCTATATTCATGTAATCAATTACCCTTTGACTATGCTCAACGATTCACGAACATTTCTGTGTATATATATAATATATACTTATTAGTTGAAAATGTTAACAAGGTATTAGATATATAATACTTTACAAGTACGTATTTGTTTTAATATGATTATCGACGAAACTAAAAGATAAGATTAAATGATTGAATTATCAGATACATTGAATGATGATTACGAGTCTCTTTTACGAGGCCCACGTTGATTTGAGAAATCGTTTCTTTTTAACGATATTCAAAAAATGGTAAAGTGATTTATATGTAAGAACAAAAGTGTCAATTAACAAGAACTAGACAAAGGTTAGTGGAGATTCCTGCTTAATTTTCAAAGTATGCTTTACAATAATTTACTCGTTATTTAACTTTCATATTATTTAATGCAAATGTGAAATTTTGAAATGTAGATGACTTAGAAAATGGATATCGACAAGTTAAGTAAATCGACGTTTTTATATTAAAATAATTTCATGCACTAAACTATCCATTGAACCTTACCTGACGATTCACGAACAATTGTTTGTAAATAAATAAATAAATAAATAAATAAATAAATAAATATATATATATATATATATATATATATATATATATATATATATATATATATACATGAAAATATATATAACAATTTGGAATTTATAAAATAAACACTAGAATTAAATATGTAGAATTGTACAAAATAATTAAGTGTAAAATTTAAAATGAATCTATATATAAATATATATGATTTCTATGATTAATTATTATTATATGTATATTGTAAATTATATAAGATTTGTAAATAATAAATGTTCAATAAAGGTTACCATATTAGATATGATTACTAAAATATTACATAATTAATAATATATAATACAAGTTAAAATATAGTTGTTATATTAATATTATTACTCTCATTATCATTATAAATATTAATATATTAATATTAATATTGGTATTATTTATAATATTATATGAAATTTGATACACTGATTTGTTATAGTACCATTATTATTAATATTATTGTTAACATTGTTAATAACATTATTATTATAACTAATAGTGAAATTATAATTTAAGTTATTATGATTAATATTATTATTATTAATATTATTATTATTATTATTATTATTATTATTATTATTATTATTATTATTATTATTATTAGATATTATTATTACCATTATCATTAAGAATTATTATTATTATAAATTATTATTATTATAGTTATTAGAAAATAATACAATTTATTATTATTATCATTAATAAATTTATCAATATCATTTTTAGTATTATTTGATAATATTAACATTATCATTATTAATTCTATTATTAATATTATTAGAATTTTATTTATTATTAATATAATTATAATTATTTATTAATATATAAAAATCATAGGTACGGTTATAGAATCAAATTAAGCTTTACATCTTAATCCAACAGTGTTTGATTTTGTTTGTTATCTCCAATTTGTTAATTATCACTTGCAAATCGTACCAATCAGTTGACATTAAGCTACCTTTTTATTTTTTATATTTTCTTATTAAAATCCTGTCTGCAATCGGCTACAGGTCTGTTTCAATGGGCAAATAAGAACAAATTAGATCAATTATGTTACCATATCACTTCCTCAAACACATTATATATATAACACTACTACAATTCTCAGAATTAAAAACAGAAAATAGAAAACTAGTCGATAGTTCCTGTTCTTGATACAAATTCTTCAAAACTCAATTTCATAACAATTTTAAAAATCTAAAAATGTAGTTCTGTTAGGAATTTGTTACTAAAACTATCTGCAAAACCCCAAGTTCCAATTCATATTTTCAAGTTCTAATTTAGGAGTCAAAGTTTTTATCTAAAAAGTCTAACGATCAGTTCATGAAGAAATTCGAGTTCGTATTGAAGTTTTTGAATCAATTGATGATTACAATAGTTTCTATGAACGAAATAAAACATATTTCAAGCTGTAAGAATTTTCCAAATCGTTTTCAACATCGAAATCAATTTTTTTTCTTTCTTTTTAACGACTGCAGTAGCAGCTCTTATTCTTAATTTTTTTTTATTAATTCTAGATCAATATAGGTTGATTAGAATTTGTTTGGAAGTCCTAAAACTAAACAAGGGATTCGTTAAAAGTTTGAATTAATCGTGGGTCGATTTTGATTATGGGAAGAAGAAAGGAGTGGAAACAGATATCGAATAAAGGATAAATATAAATGAACTGGGACGTTAATCAGAAAAATACGAGTGGTCTGATGGTTTAGAGAGTTAGCGAGTGAGCGGGAGGTCACGAGTTCGAATCCCGTCTGAGGCGTTTTCTTTTTAGACAAGCATTGATGTAGTTTCATGTTTTTGTTTTTCTTAAAATCATTACTATTATTGTTATTATTCCTATGTTATTAATACTACTACTACTACTTATTATTATCATTATTATTATTATTATTATTATTATTATTATTATTATTATTATTATTATTATTATTATTATTATTATTATTATTATTATTATTATTATTATTATTATTATTATTATTATTATTATTATTATTATTATTATTATTATTAGTAATTATTGTTATTGTTGTTATGCTAATTATCATTATTACTACCATTAATATTATGAATATTATTATCATTACAATAAGTAATATTATCATTATCATAGTTATTATTATTTGTATTATCATTAAGTATTATCAATATTGTTATTATCATTATTATTAATTTTATCATATTATTACTAATCTAAATATTATTATTATTATTATTACTAGTATTATTATTATTAATAGTATTATAAATATCATTATAAGTATCATCATTATTATTATTACTATTATTATTATTATAAATATGATTATTTATATTATAATGAGTATTACTAATATGTAATTACTAAAAATCATTATTATAAGTATCATTAACCGAAAAATTAATATTTTACAGTTATTACTATAAATATCATTATTATTAGCATTAATATAATTATTAACAATAATACCTTATTTAGTAATATTAAGTATTATGATTATTATCATTTTTATCAAAATTAATATAATCGTAGTATTACTAAAAATTATTATTTTTAACAAACGAATGATATATATATATATATATATATATATATATATATATATATATATATATATATATATATATATAAATATACTTAACACATATAACATAACAACATTACTAGCTTTATACACAAAATGAATATATGAGACGTATATATATATATATATATATATATATATATATATATATATATATATATATATATATATATATATATATATATATATATATATATATATTAAATATAAAAATGATATAATTAGTAAACTATATATATATAAACTTATTCGATTACGATTATATGTATTAATATATAAATAAATGATATAGGTTTGTGAATCCGAGGCCAACCTTGCATTGTTTAGTTTTTCAATGTCGTTATATGTATTTTTACTACAAAATACATTAGGTGAGCTCATTTGATTCCCTTTTACTCTTTACATTTTTTGGGACTGAGAATACATGTGCTATTTTTACAACTGCTTTACTAAATGCTTTTGAAATATATTTTGAACTGCGAATACATGAAATGCTTTTATAAATGTTTGACGAGATAGACACAAGTAAAAACATTCCTCGAATGAATTATGTGAACGTGATAATTGCCACCATTGAATTATGTGGACGTGATGATTGCCACAATTGATATAAATATTTTTACCCTGAGTATTATGCTTGGTAACCTAAGAATCAGAATTCGGGTATGGCCCTAATTCACGCGAATCCTAAAGGTAGCTACCGGGTTTGACACCCCCACCCATAATGTTTACTAGATGGAAGAGCTAGTGGGTGTGGTGTTTAGTACTTCGAGGTTTATATATTATACAGACGAGATGTTCTGTTTTGGGGATATTATTTATGCGCATTATATATTAAGGTCGGTTACCAAGCCAAGAATTGAAAGCTATGAAAGCTATGAAAGCTATGAAAGAAAAGTGAATGTTATGTATCGAGAGAATGAATTTTGAGATAGTAACTTTATCTCTGAAATACCTGATTTGAGAAAGTAACTTTATCTCTGAAATATCATATTTGAGATAGTAACTTTATCTCTAAATTTAAATCTTATGGTCTATCAAAATGATGAATTTTTACTGTTTACAATAAACTTATGAACTCACCAACCTTTTGGTTGACACTCGAAAGCATGTTTATTCTCAGGTTTGAAATAAATCTTCCGCTGTGCATTAGCTCATTTTAAGGATATTACTTGGAGTCATTCATGACATATTTCAAAAGACATTGCATTCGAGTCGTTGAAGTTCATTAGAGATTATTATTAACTAAATGACGGATTAGGTCATTTATAGTTGGATATTATGAAATGGTATGTATACCTGTCAACTTTCGATGTAATGAAAGTTTGTCTTTTAAAAATGAATGCAATGTTTGTAAAATGTATCATTTAGAGGTCAAGTACCTTGCAATGTAATCAACTATTATGAATCATTTATAATCGATATGGACTTCATCCAGATAGATTAGGACGGGGCGTTAAATCAGGAAATCACCGTGCTTGTAATGGAGCATGGTTGTCTTGTGTTGTATGCTGCTTATCAGGTATATTGGTTCTTCTCATACTGAGTCACTTGATATTTTTGAATTACTGAGTACTCATCCTGTGCTGATTCGAAGAATACACTCTACCTTGTGCTAGTAGACTAGGCAGCATACAAAACACTTGACATAGCAATATTTGTTGTCTATACATAAACAAACTTGTGCTGGCTGCACATAACATTTTAGTGCAAATAAATTCTATTTTGTCATAATTAAATACTTAATTATTTTGGGGACTCAACAATCTCCCCCTATTTGTTGATGACAAAACCTATGACATATAGAGAAAACACTAAAGCCAGCACTAAGGGACCTTATGAAAAATAGGCAGTAAATTTGTCCCTTTTAAGTTTGTTTTGGGATCTTTTGCTGAGTTATCTATATCTTATAATTTGATATGATTTTGAAGATAAACTCATTTCATTTTCATTACAACAGAGTATATACAATAATTACAAAACATCATAATGAAGAATGAAGTAAACAAACGATACAATTTGAGCACTAGAAGGCTATCTGTCTTTGTCTTTATCTTTTTCTAGTTCATTACCAGATAGCTCTTCTTCTTTCACTTTCCAGGGAGCCCAGGCTTTAGGAAATAGGATAGGTAGCTCAGCAGGGTCATATACTGGAACATAAAGAGGTAGAATGATGGGATCTCTTCTGTGTGGGCCTTCACCAGTAGATTTCTTTCCTTGAGGCTTTTGAGAAAGTATTTCTTATACATTTACTACTGGTGCATTCCCAAATTTTGTTGCTTTGTTGAAGAGTTCTTGAAGATCAGGTTTTAGTGTATCTTTAATAGCACTTTTGACCTTACCAATAAAGTACTCCAATATCTCCATCCATTCACTGAACCCTAAGGTTCTTAATTCAGTGTAATCTATCCTCTCTTGAATGTTATTTTCCCTGTTGATACTAAAAGCTCTTTTTGTGCCTCTGTGCACTTTGATGATCTTGCTGGGATTTGATCTCCTGGTCATCACATCACCATACCTGCTCCTATAATAATGATCAGATAGCTCTATTGTTCATTCAGTTTCTATAGGGGCAGTAGCAGGTGCTTTCTCAGCAGCTTCCAGTTCATCAAAAGCTTTATCCTGTTCCTTAACGATAGCTTTGGCTAATTTGAGGGACTCAGCCTCTTGCTTTCTATCAACAGCCAACTTAGCTTCTTCTTCCTGAAGCCTTAGCCTCTCAGCAAATTTGGCATCAGCATCCTCCCTTCTTTGCCTTTCAACTTCTAGACCCAAAAGATAGTCATCGGCAGTAATGTTCAGGGATTTTGCTGTTTCAATCATCTTCCTACCCTCAACAGTTCTAAGGGCATCACGATATTTCCTTAGATCCATACACAGTTGCCGAGCCTCATGAAATTGAGCTTTCTCTTCATCAGTATGTAGCTTTTGACCACTGTTATTTAGATACACACCAATTTCAATGCCATAAGTTAAGGTAGTGATGTAGAATGGTTAATCAAGAGGATGATGCAGCAATCTAACTTAGCGTATCCTTTCAGAGATAGCTGCTTGTCTTTGCTCAAGCAATTCAGGTACAGTGATCTCCAGCCTATAGGCCTCTCTTTCATCTGGGTTCATCCTTCTTAGATCTGGCTCACCTCAGGCAACTGAATCATCTTCCCAAGTTATGTGTTTATCACGACGTTTTGGGGAAGATGGAGGATACATGATTGATTCTGCTATACCAGAAGAACTTACTGAAAATTGATTGATACGTTTCATCTCGTGTTCTGTTAAAATAAGCAAGAGTCCAGACAGAGATAGGTGATTGAACAAATAAGTGGTTCCCTCTGCCTTAGACTGTGAAGTCAGCAGGATCAACCGTATCATCATCTTTGTTAGCACCCAGCTCATCCACCTTT
The DNA here is from genome assembly GCF_046630445.1 of Rutidosis leptorrhynchoides. Classification (NCBI taxonomy): domain Eukaryota; kingdom Viridiplantae; phylum Streptophyta; class Magnoliopsida; order Asterales; family Asteraceae; genus Rutidosis; species Rutidosis leptorrhynchoides. Next base: position 462,737,290 of record NC_092337.1, on the reverse strand, counting down.
GCTGGGTCTTCAACACATGTTTCACCCAGCAGCACACTACTGACTGGGTCTTCATTCACAGCACTCCTTGTTGTGTCTTCAGTACCAGCTGACTAATTAGTATCAGCTGGCACAACTGCCATAGTATCTTCATTAGCTGCCTCAAACAAGGGTCCTTTCCTTAGGGGCTGATTATCCCTAGGGGCAGATTTTACCCTTTGTTTATCGATAGGTATGGGTTCAGCTGATGGTTCTTGTGTTGATACTGGTTCTAGTGGAGGCAGATAGGGAACAATAGTAAGATGCTCCCCCTGAACATCATCATCATCAAGGTATATTATTTCTGCTAGCTGTTGTTGTGTAGCTGGCTGAGCAGAAGATGATGGTCTAGAGGATTGGCTGGTTTCTAACATTGCATCTAGGCATTTCATGAAAACATCAGCTTTAACCCCTCCTGATGCAGTAGTTTGCAGATAATCTTGCATCTCTTTAGGAGTCATTCGCTTAATCCTGTCTGATCGCTCAGCATACAGCTTTTCCCTTTCTTGTCGTATTTAACCATGAACTTAGCATTTCTTTTTCGTGAATCTCTTTTGTACTTGTTAATGCTGATTAGTTCATCATTAATATCCAACTTTTCTGGGACCAGGCTTCTTCTATGTTCAATTCTATGTCGTTTATGAGCAACATAAGCCTCTCTTTTGACATTAAAGGCATCATTCAAATCCTGATGTCTCTTCTGATGTCTCTCCAATTTCCTTTTCATTTTCCTTTCAATATTCCGAGAAACAACAAAAGATTCAGCAACAACCAGCTCAGAAACATCACTGGGCTTACTGCCAGAACCAATATCAACCACTGATGTGGCAGACACACTGGGTTGAGATTCACCAGCTTCCTGGACACCAGCTTTAGTATGAGCGTTGCTTGGCTTAGTGCCATAACCTTGACCAGTACCAGTACTAGTACCATCACCACCATCATCACCATCCCTCCTTTGCTGTTTAGGAGCCTTTTTATGCTCATGCTCCCCCTCAGATTGTTTTCTCTTTTTAGATTTCTTTTTAGACTTCTTCTCCCCTTTTTGTCATCAGCAGGGGCAGAACGGTGATCAGGGGAGACCTGTGCATCAAGGTCACTGTCTGACTCAGGAACTGAATAAGCAAAGTTGTTCCAGTCAGCATCAGTAGGAGATAGATGGGCACATGATCTACGCCAAATTATCTGAGATAAAGGTTTGAAGAACTGACTTCATTCCTTGCAACACCATGGCCATTTGATCAACAGTGGCCCTAACATCAGCCTGTAGGGTAGCCATTAGTTGCATAGTATCCACCATTTGAACATAAGTAGGGGCAGGAACCATAGTAGCCATTTGATGTTCCTGTGAATCTAATCTCTCTTCTAAAATCCTGTTCTCCTCATTCAGAAATAAAATCCGTCTATTAGCAGCATCAAGATCAGCTTGGAGACGGGTAATATGATCAGTATACTCATTATGAGAGATAATTCACCTTTTTAGGTCCTCCTCTTCTTCATGGTGTTGGACAATAGCATCTACCGCAAGATCAGCAAAAGCACATACTTGTTTGAGCTGGTTTTCAATAGTAAAGGGGGTAACTTCCCCAGCTCGGCGTATGGCTTCAGTCATTCTATCAATAAGAGTAGTGCGAATGGTGCGTTGTAGATCTAGTATAATTCTGGCTACTGTTCGATAGACAGCCAGGGTGGAGATGGCAGCCACCTCATTAGCATCAAAACTGCTGGTTGAGGGGCAATCACTAGCAGCTAACACAGGAGTACCTCAGTGGGGTGGTGGGGGTGGAAGGTCAGAATCTGACTCATCACTATGATCACCATCATTTTTACCTTCACCCGAAGGTTTAGAACCACTGGTATCCTTGTCAGCATCATTATCAGCATCATCAGTTAGATCCACTGGTTTACCTTTGGAACTAGTCACATTATCATGAGTGACTGGCTCACCCTTACCAGTACCTTTATCAGCATCACCATCAGATGAAGAAGATGATGAGGAAGAAGCTGATGAATCAGAAGGTACTGACGAATCAGGGACATTCTGGATCACACACTTACCAGTATTGGGATCGATGATGAACTTGAGAGGCCTCCAAGTACCAGGCCATGGTGAAGTAGTTGGAGCTATACCAAACACATGATAATAAGGGTGTTCATTGATAGACTCCAGTGTGGCCAGCCTCTCTTAAACTTCTTCACGTGCTGGTCGATCTAGCTGAGATAACAATTCATTCAGCTCCTCTTGAGGTAGTCTGCTGGCTGATACAATAGCACTTTGAGGATCAATGGTCAGCTGATCCACCAGTAGTGCAATCTTAGGGGAAATAGAAGCTCCCCTAAAGATGAAGTTTGGCACAACTTCCTCTGGATCTGGTACCCTGCAAACAAATGGCTTTTTCTCAGCAAAATCAGATGCCTTAGTAGAATTAGTAGTTGCAGTAGCAGGGGTACCAGCATCTAAAACAGCATCCTGTTCACCAGAATCTGAACCAGGGATGACAATAACATTAGCTGCATTAGGTGGAATTGTTTAAAATTCCATATCAGAAAAATCAGCAGTATCAGCAGCTTTGTCAGATTCGAGCACAATGTCACCCTTGGTTTCAGTAACAGGATCATCAAGTAGAACCTCCTTGACAATATTATCAATAACCTTTTCAAGACCAGGAGGATCAACCATGATTTCATCTTCCAATTCTGGTTCAGTAGTGGAAGCAGCAATGCCAGGAACTTGAGGAGGAATAGTATTAGCAATAACATCAGAAACCATCTCTTCAGTAGCAGTAACAATAGTTGAACCAGCATCAACTAACTCCCCAGTATCACCAGCAGCTGTAGAAGCAACAGTACCAGTATCAACATCACCAGTATGAGAATCAGTAGCACCAACACCAGTAGCAGAGGCAGTAAGCTCATCAGTAGAAACAATAACATCTTTTTCTTGCTCCCCCTCTACCTGTTCATCTACCCTGCTAAGAACTGAAACAAGAGAACATTTTATGTTAACAACTATATAGCCAAATAAATTTGACTCAACAATTGCATCTGGTGTTGGTCTCTGGGGATAGACTGGTGATTTGGTCAGCCCTTTGAATGAGATAGAATAAGGTATCTATAAGTACAGCTATGACTCTGCTGACTCATTGGCAAAACATGTTGACCCAGATTGTGTAAGAGTTCTGGCTGGTAATGATGTAGGAGTGTGACTCTTATCATAATCCAAGTATCATATTGGTTGTGCAGTATCCTAAGCTGGTTCAACACGATGAGGAGCCAGCTCAAGTCTACTTGGGGGTCAGTTATGTTCTCTGCTGGTTGTACTGTCAGCAGAGGATATTGCATGATGTTCAATTTAGAAAAATGTGGAAGTGCCTGGTTAGAAGAGTATGGGTCGCTACTCTTCTTAACACTAGTTTTAAAACCAGTCAGCTTGGGAGCCAAGGTTATGCCTTTAACTCCACTTTCATTTTTCAAGTCAGCAGTTAAAAGATTTTTAATTAAGTTAGAGATTTATGCTATTTGGTCTAGAAACGCACCAGGTTCCATAGCCACATCCTTTGCAGGAGCAGCAGTTGAGACTGGTGCAATCTCCCCCTGTGGTTTGCTTGGAGCCAACTTTTGCACGTTTATATTTGCCTATTACCAAGAAATAGATGAGCAACGGATTCCAATACTAGAGTTGGGTAGTCAGTATATAAGACTAGGGCTGTTCTTTATTATCAGAGAGCACTAGATTCTAATACAACTACTGCTTTACCAGTATGTGAGACGGTGGCTGTTCTAGTTGAGGTAGCTGGCTGCTTCTTAAGTGTAACTGGCTTACGCTGAGGTCCCTTCCCCTCAGCTGGTGCAGAACCAGAGGCAGTCGATTGGGAAACTCCACCCCGAGCAGCAAGAAACTCAAGCATGCCTGGTGTTAAACCAGTATATGGAGCAGCAGGTGCATCCTTTGGCATTCCCCCTTGTTTTGGTGGAAAGTCAAACGTTTCATCACTAATTTGCTGGTAAGCATCACCCATCTCATTTTCAAATACCAGGCTCAAAAATCGTGGAAAAGGGGATTAAATGTGTTCTTTTTGGTGCAATCACCATCTCCCTTAGCCTCAAATAAATTTCCCGGGCATAATCGATATTACGGTTAAACAGCAACTCGTGACTAATCTTGAGCTCAAAATCTGAGCACTGGTCAAAACTCCCTGATTTCTGGCTGATACACTGAGTCAGCAACCCAAAGAAATAATACCATAGAGGTGGCATATGCTTCCTCAATGGCGTATGAGCTACTGGTTGAGTGAACCCTATAATTTCCAGTACCTCCCTTCTAAACTCATCAATGGTAGGTGAAGGAACAAATGGTCCAGCAGGCAGGTGAAGGGCTCGTCGGATGGCATCAACTGTGATGGAGCAGGTTAGGGTTTCTGTAACCATGCCACGAATACATAGAACGTTCCGTGGAGTGGTGGCAATGGTAAGAGTATACCAAAATCTAGCCAAGTAGCCTAGATATAAACGTGAAGGTACACCGGTAATTTCTCTAGCCAGAGGTGATTTCCTGATGTAATCAATGATCGTATCATAGCCCATGTTGGCTTTGGATTTGGGAATGGACAGAGCATGAGCAGCATTGCCTCTCGATAGGCAAATGATAGTGTGTTCTAGTGTATTATCAGCCCTAACCAGATTAAGGTGAAGATTGAACAGTGGTGCCTGAACAATCGGTTCCTCCGGTGCTGATTGCGGTTGGGGTTCAGGTTTTGGTGGTTCCACCAGTTATTGTTGTTGCTGTGGTTGTTCCTCGGGTTGGTTTTCCATTGGTGGTGATTGTTATTGATCTGCCATTGATGATTTTGAAAGAAATAAGATATGAAGATATGAAGATTGGAGGATTTTTAGAGAAAAAAGTGTGTGTTTTTGAATAATGAATAACTGAAGGTTATTATGGAAGGTGAATCACTCTTTTATCCATTCTGATTGGTGAAAAAGTGCATGAGAGAGAAACTTGGCAACTGTCATCTGCAGGTGCGTGGGCAGATGTGACAGACTGGCACATTTTCGAGGGGACACAGACTGTTGACATGACGTATAATCGGCTTGAACACTCATACCTCCCATTAAGCATCAAATGCAGCAGGTTTTAATTCAAAATTGAGTTAAAAACCACAAATAAAGTTTGTATTAAATACAAAAATACTTTGTCACATTTAATATGTCACGAATTTAATTTATATCATTGGAAGTAAATGAGTTTCAGTTTTAAGGTATCGTTTAATTTTTATGAGCAATTTATTATTTCATTTAAAACATTGAGTAACCATTGTATAAAAGACCTTGTTGTGCTGAGTGTTTGACATGTAGGCAGTAAGAAAATGATTGTGACTTACTGGTTTGCCCTACATGTTGTAGAGCCAGCACACCAACAAAATTGTCTCTTATTTAGAGTTCAAGAATACCCAGCTCAGAGATGAGATAGCTAAAACGTTTCTCATCTAAGGGCTTCATGAAAAGATCTGCCAACTGCTGGTCTGTTGAAATAAAATGTAGCTCCACATCTCCTTTTTGAACATGATCCCTTATGAAATGATATCGAACATCAATGTGCTTAGTCCTTGAATGCATCACAGGATTGTTGGTGATAGCAATTGCACTGGTGTTGTCACAGTAGATTGGAGTTTTTGTAACATGAACACCATAATCCTTCAGCTGGCTTTGCATCCATAGTACTTGAGCAATACAACTACCAGCAGAAACATATTCTGCCTCAGAGTAGATATGGACACAATATTTTGCTTTTTGCTTGTCCAGCTGACTAGTCTACCACCCAGTAACTGGCAACCACCAGTAGTACTTTTTCTGTCTATTTTACACCCTGCAAAGTTAGCATCTGAATACCCAATTAGCTCAAAATCCCGGTCTTTGGGATACCAAATACCACGTTTAGCAGTACCTTTTAGGTACCTAAATATTTTTTTTACTGCTAGCAAGTGTGACTCTTTAGGATCAACTTGATATCTGGCACAGAGACATGTGGCAAACATAATATTCGGTCTACTGGCTGTGAGATAAAGTAGGGATCCAATCATACCTCTATATTCAGTGATATTAACTGGTTCACCATTGAGATCAACATCTATTTTAATGGATGTTGCCATTGGAGTCCCTATATCTTTTAAATAGGTCAGACCAAATTTCTTTAACATATCTTTGATATATTTATCTTGACTTATAAAAATTCCATCATCAAGTTGTTTGATCTACAATCCAAGAAAATATTGCAGATCCCTTTGTAAACTCATTTCATATGTCTTTGACATAAGTTTTGAAAATTCTTGACAATGTGTTTCATTTTTAAAACCATAAATAATATCATCCACATATATCTGTACCTACAAGAGATCACCATCTATCTCCTTTGAGAACAGAGTGGTATCAATTGTTCTAACTTTAAAACCTAAACCAGTAAGATACACATGAAGTGTCTCATACCATGCTCTTGGAGCCTGTTTGAGGTCATAAAGAGCTTTGTCTAACTTGTAGACATGGTCTGGATATTTACTGCTTACAAAACCAGGAGGCTATTTGACAAAGACTTCTTCTTGGAGCTTCCCATTCAGAAATGCAGATTTAACATCCATCTGGAATACCCTAAAGTTCATCTTAGCAGCATATGCCAAGAATAATCTGATAGCTTCCATCCTAGCCACTTGTGCATATGTTTCCCCATAATCCAATCCTTCTTCTTGTCTAAAACCTTGAGCAACCAATCTTGCTTTATTTCTGATCACAATCTCATCTTCATCCATCTTGTTCTTAAACACCCACTTAGTACCAATGATTTTCTTTGTCTTATCCTCTGGTTCAGGTACCAATTTCCATACTTTATTCCTATCAAACTGAGTAAGTTCATCTCGCATTGCTCCTACCCAGCTAGGATCTTGAAGTGCTTCTTCAGGGCATGTGGGCTCAATGGTAGACACAAAGTTGACATGCATACAAAAGTTGATGGTTGCATGCCTTCTTATTTTAACACCACTAGAAAGATTACCAATTACTTGCTTAATTGGATGCTCCTTTGTCCATCTAGTGTTATGAATAGGTGAGCTTGTTGTGAACACACAACATCTTGATCATTAGTTGGTTCAATAGTTTGAGCAGCAACAGGAGACAGCTATTCAATATTAGTGAAACCAGTACCAACTTGTGATCTTTCAGAACCAGCAGACCTATGCTCAAGTTATAGAACTTCAGTAGAGCCAGTAGGTCCACATGGTTTGGATACAGATGGAACAGAGTATTCCATCTCATCATCAGAGAACCCAGCAACATGGATTGGAGAGGGATTCGCTGCTGGTTCTTCTTCATCATCTAGAGCTTGCTGAGTAGCCTCTTTAAACAGTAACTCCTCATCTTCTTGACCAGAAGGTGAGGTGGGGGCAGTTTCATCGAATGTAACATTAATGGATTCTTCAAAACAACCCCTTCTTTTGTTGTAGACCCTATATGCCTTTGACATGTTGGAATATCCAAGAAATATACCTTCATCGGTCTTAGCATCAAACTTACCCAGCTGATCTCTATTGTTTAGAATGTAACAGGGAGTGCCAAATACATGAAGAAATAAAATTGAGGGTCTTCTGGCTTTAAGAACTTCATAAGCAGTTTTCTGATGTCTTTTCACTATTAAAGATCTATTCTGGGTAAAACATGCAGTATTCACAGCTTCTGCCCAACATGAATTTTTCAACCCAGACTCAGCCAACATAGATCTTGTTGCTTCAATGAGAGTTCTGTTTCTTCTTTCTGCAACACCATTCTGTTGAGGTATTCTCACAGCAGAAAAGTTCTGTGAAATACCTTTGTCAGCACAAAATTCTTCTAATGTAGCATTTCTGAATTCTGTACCATGATCACTTCTTAGCTGTTTCACCATTTGCCCATTCCGAAGATCCATTCTTTTGATGAAATTAATAATTTCATCAGCAGCTTCACTCTTTTGCTTCAAAAAGAATACCCAAGTGTATCTGGAATATTCATCAATAATAACCAGTGTATACTTCTTCCCACTACAGCTGGCCACATTAACAGGACCAAAAAGATCCATATGAAGTAAATGAAATAGTTCTCAACAGATGAAATCTGCTTAGATTTGAATGAGGCATGGTGATGTTTTCCCTTTTCACAGCCAGGACACAATCTGTCCTTCACATAAGACATAGTGGGTAGCCCAGACACCAAACTTCTACTGGATAATTTGTGAATATCTTTGAAGTTGAGATGTGAGAGTCTCTTGTGCCATAACTACTTGAGGTTGTCTGCTGCCTTTGAGTAGAAACAAGTATCAGTTGTTGTGACTGTTATTTTCATGTCAATTTGATACATGCTTTCATGTCTTTTTGCTGTCAGCAGAGGCTTCCCTGTCTTATCAAAGATAGTGCCAATTTTCCTTCTGAATTTGACTATCTTATTTTTACTTATCAATTGGCTTATGCCGAGTAAATTGTGTTTGAGCCCAACAACATATGCCACATTTGAGAAAGTGACATTCCTATTTGTTAAAGTACCAAAACTCTTTGTGTAACCCAATGAATTATCTCCTTACGAAACAACTGGACCATCCTTTTCTTGATAGTCCATCAGCAGGGACTTACTTCTGGTCATATGTCTCGAACAACCACTATCGAGATACCAGATTTGCTTGTTTTGAATGCCCTGTACAGTAGCTAAGAGATTAGTTCTTTTTGGGAACCCATCCAAGGATGGGTTCTGGAAGAGTCACCTTTGATGATTTCTTCCTTGCTGCTTGGTTGGTTTGGGGGGTAGCAGCATTGGGGTTCACGACATTGGTGCACTGATGGGACAGGTGAGTTTAACTGCCACATTTGTAGCATTTTCTCACTTTTGGTCTCGGTAGTTGGTTGGCAGTAGATGTACTGGGTGACTGGTTCTGCTGCTGGCTTTGAGTAACAGCCAGTAGCAGCAGGTCAAGCTTCACAGTAAGTATCTCAGCAATAGATGTTTCAGTGTTTGACTCTACTGCCTTAGCTTTTCCCTTATGGGCAGCTTTTGGCTTGGAACCAGTACCATTTATGTGGTTTGTTGCCTTGCCTTTGGGTTTTGACTTACCAGTGTGGAAAGTTACTGGTTTGTCTGCTATTGCTGGTTTATCAGCTGAAGTCACTTTAGACATACCAGCGTCAGAAATTACTGGTTTGTCTTCAGTTACTGGTTGACCAGCAGGAAGAACAGTAATAGGCTCAGCATTGAGGCAGCTAGAAGGCTTAACTGATTTTAGATTTCTCTTGTTATTCTCAGTTATCTCCTTCTTGATTTGTCTTTCCTTGGGAGTCATATAGTAAATGCTTGAGGGATCAGTAGTTTCATCAATTGAATCATTGATTTCCTTAGCTTTAACTTCACTCTCCAAGATTTCTTTCATGGACGGTGGTGGGGTCTCTGTAGGTCTGACAAACTTATTTGTTAAGACCATTTTACCCTTGACTATTGATATCGGCTAAAAAGTTACATTTTTACCCCCGATATTGAGTCCCAAAAGCATAAAGTTTAACGCTTTGTCGGAAAAATAATCGCTTTTTCGATTAAACTTGTAGGCAAAGTAATTACAAAGACGATGCAAAAAGAATCACGAGAAATGGAGCTAAAACGAAGATTCTAGAGCAAAAAAGGTGAAAGACAAGAAATCAAGTTACGATCCAGGGAATTCAGGCTGACCAACTGCCAAAAACGGCCTACCATACGGCCTACCAAACGGCCTGCCGTATGGAAACGGCCTGTCATATACGTGCCACCACACGTGATGCCAAACGACTTACCTAAAAAATGGCCTGCCAAATACGGCCTACCAAACGGCCAGCCAAACGGCCTGTCAGCCGTATTTGGCTATTTTCCAAGTCTATTTAAAGGGTCTTTGTCATTCATTCCAACACACACCTCTCTTCACTCTCTCACTACAATACACTTTCTCCTACTAGAGCTTTCAAGGCCTTCTCACCTCCGAGCGGGAAATTAAGTACTCGGAGGCGAACGCTGAAGATTGTAATAGGAGCGGACTAGAGGTTGTCAGCACTTGTAATGGTTCAGATCTCGTCTGTAAACGGTGAATGCTTTCCTTAATTTAATAAAGCTATTATCTTGAGTTGCTTTCATCTTGCATGATTATCTATCTGTTACAATGGTTTATCATATGTTGAATATTCTATCTGAAACTTGTCATGTTGTTATGCTGAAACCTTGACGGTTTAGAAGTTTAATTTACGGATCACCCTTTCCGCTTATTCACGTGGCTATTGAAATGTCCCATTCTTATTGATTAAAAACGTTCCATATTAATTGATTTCGTTGCGAGGTTTTGACCTCTATATGAGACGTTTTTCAAAGACTGCATTCATTTTAAAACAAACCATAACCTTTATTTCATCAATAAAGGTTTAAAAAGCTTTACGTAGATTATCAAATAATGATAATCTAAAATATCCTGTTTACACACGACCATTACATAATAGTTTACAATACAAATATGTTACAACAAAATAAGTTTCTTGAATGCAGTTTTTACACAATATCATACAAGCATGGACTCCAAATCTCGTCCTTATTTAAGTATGCGACAGCGGAAGCTCTTAATAATCACCTGAGAATAAACATGCTTAAAACATCAACAAAAATGTTGGTGAGTTATAGGTTTAACCTATATATATCAAATCATAATAATAGACTACAAGATTTCATATTGCAATACACATCCCATACATAGAGAAAAAAATCATTCATATGGTGAACACCTGGTAACCGACATTAACAAGATGCATATATAAGAATATCCCCATCATTCCGGGACACCCTTCGGATATGATATAAATTTCAAAGTACTAAAGCATCCGGTACTTTGGATGGGGTTTGTTACGCCCAATAGATCTCTCTTTCAGATTCGCTTCAATTAGGGTGTCTGTTCCCTAATTCTTAGATTACCAGACTTAATAAAAAGGGGCATATTCGATTTCGATAATTCAACCATAGAATGTAGTTTCACGTACTTGTGTCTATTTTGTAAATCATTTATAAAACCTGCATGTATTCTCATCCCAAAAATATTAGATTTTAAAAGTGGGACTATAACTCACTTTCACAGATTTTTACTTCGTCGGGAAGTAAGACTTGGCCACTGGTTGATTCACGAACCTATAACAATATATACATATATATCAAAGTATGTTCAAAATATATTTACAACACTTTTAATATATTTTGATGTTTTAAGTTTATTAAGTCGGCTGTCCTCGTTAGTAACCTACAACTAGTTGTCCACAGTTAGATGTACAGAAATAAATCGATAAATATTATCTTGAATCAATCCACGACCCAATGTATACGTATCTCAGTATTGATCACAACTCAAACTATATATATTTTGGAACCAACCTCAACCCTGTATAGCTAACTCCAACATTCACATATAGAGTGTCTATGGTTGTTCCAAAATATATATAGATGTGTCGACATGATAGGTCGAAACATTGTATACGTGTCTATGGTATCTCAAGATTACATAATATACAATACAAGTTGATTAAGTTATGGTTGGAATAGATTTGTTACCAATTTTCACGTAGCTAAAATGAGAAAAATTATCCAATCTTGTTTTACCCATAACTTCTTCATTTTAAATCCGTTTTGAGTGAATCAAATTGCTATGGTTTCATATTGAACTCTATTTTATGAATCTAAACAGAAAAAGTATAGGTTTATAGTTGGAAAAATAAGTTACAAGTCATTTTTGTAAAGGTAGTCATTTCAGTCGAAAGAACGACGTCTAGATGACCATTTTAGAAAACATACTTCCACTTTGAGTTTAACCATAATTTTTGGATATAGTTTTATGTTCATAATAAAAATCATTTTCTCAGAATAACAACTTTTAAATCAAAGTTTATCATAGTTTTTAATTAACTAACCCAAAACAGCCCGCGGTGTTACTACGACGGCGAAATCTGGTTTTACGGTGTTTTTCGTGGTTCCAGGTTTTAAATCATTAAGTTAGCATATCATATAGATATAGAACATGTGTTTAGTTGATTTTAAAAGTCAAGTTAGAAGGATTAACTTTTGTTTGCGAAAAAGTTTAGAATTAACTAAACTATGTTCTAGCGATTACAAGTTTAAACCTTCGAATAAGATAGCTTTATATGTATGAATTGAATGATGTTATGAACATAATTACTACCTTAAGTTCCTTGGATAAACCTACTGGAAAAGAGAAAAATGGATCTAGCTTCAACGGATCCTTGGATGGCTCGAAGTTCTTGAAGCAGAATCATGACACGAAAACAAGTTCAAGTAAGATCATCACTTGAGATAAGATTGTTATAGTTATAGAAATTGAACCAAAGTTTGAATATGATTATTACCTTGTATTAGAATGATAACCTACTGTAAGAAACAAAGATTTCTTGAGGTTGGATGATCACCAAATGATGGTTCCCACATGTGTTAGGTGACTCACATGGGCTGCTAAGAGCTGATCATTGGAGTGTATATACCAATAGTACATACATCTAAAAGCTGTGTATTGTACGAGTACGAATACGGGTGCATACGAGTAGAATTGTTGATGAAACTGAACGAGGATGTAATTGTAAGCATTTTTGTTAAGTAGAAGTATTTTGATAAGTGTATTGAAGTCTTTCAAAAGTGTATAAATACATATTAAAACACTACATGTATATACATTTTAACTGAGTCGTTAAGTCATCGTTAATCGTTACATGTAAGTGTTGTTTTGAAACCTTTAGGTTAACGATCTTGTTAAATGTTGTTAACCCAATGTTTATAATATCAAATGAGATTTTAAATTATTATATTATCATGATAGTATCATGTATGAATATCTCTTAATATGATATATATACATTAAATGTGTTTACAACGATAATCGTTACATATATGTCTCGTTTAAAAATCATTAAGTTAGTAGTCTTGTTTTTACATATGAAGTTCATTGTTAATATACTTAATGATATGTTTACTTATCATAGTATCATGGTAACTATATATATATCCATATATATGTCATCATATAGTTTTTACAAGTTTTAACGTTCGTGAATCACCGGTCAACTTGGGTGGTCAATTGTCTATATGAAACAAATTTCAATTAATCAAGTCTTAATAAGTTTGATTGCTTAACATGTTGGAAACATTTAATCATGTAAATATCAATCTCAATTAATATATATAAACATGGAAAAATTAGGGTCACTACAGTACCTACCCGTTAAATAAATTTCGTCCCGAAATTTTAAGCTGTTGAAGGTGTTGACGAATCTTCTGGAAATAGATGCGGGTATTTCTTATTCATCTGATCTTCACACTCCCAGGTGAACTCAGGTCCTCTACGAGCATTCCATCGAACCTTAACAATTGGTATCTTGTTTTGCTTAAGTCTTTTAACCTCACAATCCATTATTTCGACGGGTTCTTCGATGAATTGAAGTTTTTCGTTGATTTGGATTTCATCTAACGGAATAGTGAGATCTTCTTTAGCAAAACATTTTTTCAAATTCGATACATGGAAAGTGTTATGTACAGCCACGAGTTGTTGAGGTAACTCAAGTCGGTAAGCTACTGGTCCGACACGATCAATAATCTTGAATGGTCCAATATACCTTGGATTTAATTTCCCTCATTTACCAAATCGAACAACGCCTTTCCAAGGTGCAACTTTAAGCATGACCATCTCTCCAATTTCAAATTCTATATCTTTTCTTTTAATGTCAGCGTAGCTCTTTTGTCGACTTTGGGCGGTTTTCAACCTTTGTTGAATTTGGATGATCTTCTCGGTAGTTTCTTGTATAATCTCCGGACCCGTAATCTGTCTATCCCCCACTTCACTCCAACAAATCGGAGACCTGCACTTTCTACCATAAAGTGCTTCAAACGGCGCCATCTCAATGCTTGAATGGTAGCTGTTGTTGTAGGAAAATTCTGCTAACGGTAGATGTCGATCCCAACTGTTTTCGAAATCAATAACACATGCTCGTAGCATGTCTTCAAGCGTTTGTATCTTCCTTTCACTCTGCCCATCAGTTTGTGGATGATAGGCAGTACTCATGTCTAGACGAGTTCCTAATGCTTGCTGTAATGTCTGCCAGAATCTTGAAATAAATCTGCCATCCCTATCAGAGATAATAGAGATTGGTATTCCATGTCTGGAGACGACTTCCTTCAAATACAGTCGTGCTAACTTCTCCATCTTGTCATCTTCTCTTATTGGCAGGAAGTGTGCTGATTTGGTGAGACGATCAACTATTACCCAAATAGTATCAAAACCACTTGCAATCCTTGGCAATTTAGTGATGAAATCCATGGTAATGTTTTCCCATTTCCATTCCGGGATTTTGGGTTGTTGAAGTAGACCTGATGGTTTCTAATGCTCAGCTTTGACCTTAGAACACGTCAAACATTCTCCTACGTATTTAGCAACATCGGCTTTCATACCCGGCCACCAAAAATGTTTCTTGATGTCCTTGTACATTTTCCCCGTTCCAGGATGTATTGAGTATCTGGTTTTATGAGCTTCTCTAAGTACCATTTCTCTCATATTTCCAAATTTTGGTACCCAAATCCTTTCATCCCTATACCGGGTTCCGTCTTCCCGGATATTAAGATGCTTCTCCGATCCTTTTGGGTATTTCATCCTTTAAATTTCCCTCTTTTAAAACTCCTTGTTGCACCTCCTTTATTTGAGTAGTAAGGTTATTATGAATCATTATATTCATTGATTTTACTCGAATGGGTTCCCTGTCCTTCCTGCTCAAGGCATCGGCTACCACATTTGCCTTCCCCGGGTGGTAACGAATCTCAAAGTCGTAATCATTCAATAATTCAATCCACCTACGCTGCCTCATATTCAGTTGTTTCTGATTAAATATGTGTTGAAGACTTTTGTGGTCGATATATATAATACTTTTGACCCCATATAAGTAGTGCCTCCAAGTCTTTAATGCAAAAATAACCGCGCCTAATTCCAAATCATGCGTCGTATAATTTTGTTCGTGAATCTTCAATTGTCTAGACGCATAAGCAATCACCTTCGTTCGTTGCATTAATACACAACCGAGACCTTGCTTTGATGCGTCATAATAAATCACAAAATCATCATTCCCTTCAGGCAATGACAATATAGGTGCCGTAGTTAGCTTTTTCTTCAATAACTGAAACGCTTTCTCTTGTTCATCATTCCATTCAAATTTCTTCCCTTTATGCGTTAATGTAGTCAAGGGTTTTGCTATTCTGGAAAAGTCTTGGATGAACCTTCTGTAGTAACCAGCTAGTCCTAAAAACTGGCGTATGTGTTTCGGAGTTTTCGGGGTTTCCCACTTTTCAACAGTTTCTATCTTTGCCGGATCCACCTTAATACCTTCTTTGTTCACTAGGTGACCGAGGAATTGAACTTCTTCCAACCAAAATGCACACTTTGAAAATTTAGAGTACAATTCTTCCTTCCTCAATACTTCTAACACCTTTCTCAAATGTTCACCGTGTTCTTGGTCATTCTTTGAGTAAATAAGTATGTCATCAATGAAAACAATGACAAACTTGTCAAGGTATGGTCCACACACTCGGTTCATAAGGTCCATGAACATAGCTGGTGCATTATTTAAACCAAACGGCATGACCATAAACTCGTAATGACCGTAACGTGTTCTGAAAGCAGTCTTTGGAATATCATCTTCTTTCACCCGCATTTGATGATACCCAGAACGTAAGTCAATCTTTGAATAAACAGACGAGCCTTGTAGTTGATCAAATAAGTCGTCGATTCTCGGTAGTGGGTAGCGGTTCTTGATGGTAAGTTTGTTCAACTCTCGGTAGTCGATACACAACCTGAATGTACCATCTTTCTTCTTAACAAACAAAACAGGAGCTCTCCACGGTGATGTGATTGGTAGAATGAAACCACGCTCTAAAAGTTCTTGTAATTGGCTTTGCAGTTCTTTCATCTCGCTGGGTGCGAGTCTGTAAGGAGCACGAGCTATTGGTGCAGCTCCTGGTACAAGATCTATTTGAAATTCAACGAATCGATGTGGGGGTAATCCCGGTAATTCTTTCGGAAATACATCGGGAAATTCTTTTGCAATGGGAACATCATTGATGCTCTTTTCTTCAGTTTGTACTTTCTCAATGTGTGCTAGAACAGCATAGCAACCTTTTCTTATTAGTTTTTGTGCCTTCAAATTACTAATAAGATGTAGCTTCGTGTTGCCCTTTTCTCCGTACACCATTAAGGGTTTTCCTTTTTCTCGTATAATGCGAATTACATTTTTGTAACAAACGATCTATGCTTTCACTTCTTTCAACCAGTCCATACCGATTATCACATCAAAACTCCCTAACTCTACTGGTATCAAATCAATCTTAAATGTTTCGCTAACCAGTTTAATTTCTCGATTCCGACATATATTATCTGCTGAAATTAATTTACCATTTGCTAATTCGAGTAAAAATTTACTATCCAAAGGCGTCAATGGACAACTTAATTTAGCACAAAAATCTCTACTCATATAGCTTCTATCCGCACCCGAATCAAATAAAACGTAAGCAGATTTATTGTCAATAAGAAACGTACCCGTAACAAGCTCCGGGTCTTCCAGTGCCTCTGCTGCATAATATTGAAAACTCTTCCGCGGCCTTGTCCATTCGTGTTCTCCTGGTTCGGGCAATTTCTAATAATGTGGCCTAGTTTTCCACATTTATAACAAACTACATTGGCATAACTTGCTCCGACACTACTTGCTCAACCATTACTCGTTCCGACACCATTTGTTCCTTTCGTTCTATTAACCCCTGGTCCGTAGACCTCACACTTCACCGCGCTATGACCATTTCTTTTACACTTGTTGCAAAATTTGGTGCAGAACCCCGAGTGATACTTTTCACACCTGTGGCATAGCTGCTTCTGATTGTTGTTGTTGTTGCGGTTATTATTGTTGTTGGGATGATTGTTGTAGTTGCTGTTGTTGTTATTGTTGTTGTTGTTGTTGTTGGGCCGTTTGTTGTAGTTGCGATTGATGTTGCGATTGTTGGGATAATTGTTGCGATTATTGTTGTAATTGCTGTTGTTGTTGTATTGGTGATTCTTATCACCGTTTTCCTCCCACTTTCTTTTGACTTGCTTCACATTGGCCTCTTTAGCAGTCTGTTCTTTAATTCTTTCTTCAATCTGGTTCACTAGTTTGTGAGCCATTCTACATGCCTGTTATATGGAGGCGGGCTCGTGTGAACTTATATCTTCTTGGATTCTTTCCGGTAATCCTTTCACGAACTCGTCGATCTTCTCTTCCTCATCTTCGAATGCTCCCGGACACAATAGGCACAATTCTGTGAATCGTCTTTCGTACGTGGTAATATCAAATCCTTAGGTTCGTAACCCTCTAAGTTCTGTCTTGAACTTATTGACCTCGGTTCTGGGACAGTACTTCTCGTTCATCAAGTGCTTGAATGCTGACCATGGTAGTGCGTACGTATCGTCTTGTCCCACTTGCTCTAGATAGGTATTCCACCATGTTAACGCAGAACCTGTGAAGGTATGCGTAGCGTACTTCACTTTGTCCTCTTCAGTACACTTACTTATGGCAAACACCGATTCGACCTTCTCGGTCCACCGTTTCAATCCGATCGGTCCTTCGGTTCCATCAAATTCCAAAGGTTTGCAGGCAGTGAATTCTTTGTAGGTGCATCCTACACGATTTCCTGTACTGCTAGATCTAAGGTTATTGTTGGTATGTAGCGCAGCTGAAAGGACCGCTACTAATCCATCCGGACGAAGTCCATATCGATTATAAACGAATCACAATAGTTGGTTACATTGCGAGGTGCTTGACCTCTATATGATACATTTTACAAATGTTGCATTTGTTTTTAAAAGACAAACTTTCATTACATCGAAAGTTGACAGGTGTACATAACATTTTATAGCATCCAAATTACCTATTCTGTCATTTACTTAATAATATTCTCTAATGAACTTCAATGACTCGAATGCAACATCTTTTGAATATGGCATGAATTACCCCAAGTAATATCCTTAGTATGAGCTAATGCACAGCGGAAGATTTCTTTCAAGTCCTGAGAATAACATGCTTAAAAATGTCAACATAAAGTTGGTGAGATATAGGTTTAATGCTAGCAGCGTTATAAATATAGACCACAAGATTTAATATACATAAACGTTTTAATAAAAATATTCTAAGTGGTTGAGCACTTGATAACCATACTTAACATTTAATCAACGTCGCATATTCCCTTTATTATTAAATCTCACTACACCGTACCAAGTGTAGTCACCGAAACGAAGTACTGTGCAACCGTTGAATACTGGTCGTCCAGTCCGGTTAGGGTTGTCAGGCCCGATAGATCTATCAACAGGATTCGCGTTTACAATACCTCATGTAAATAGTAGTTACCAAGTTACAGGGAAGTATGCCAGTGGTACAACTCAACGTAGAATATATATTTTTAATCACTTGTGTCCATAACGTAAATCATAGAATGCATGTATTCTCATCCCGAAATATTTAGAGTTTAAAAGTGGGACTATATACTCACTTTTGCCTTGAAGGTATTTAACTCGACTTGGTCTCCGATAGATATCACGAACCTAACTATATATATAATATATCAACATATTTTCTTTTCAAGTAATCGTTACATATATATATATATATATATATATATATATATATATATATATATATATATATATATATATACTTATAATACTTTTAATATTTTCTTAGTCCGTAGTTAGTAGTCCGATGTTAGTGGTCCATAATTAGTTGCTCAATAAAATAAATAAAGTCCCCATCGTATTCGTATTGATCAGAATTAATCTCGACCCATGGTACCATGTTGTCAAATGACGTGCTGCGTACAATCATGAGGTCTTATGATTAATCTTCTCGTGTTGTTTACGGGTGGTCCTGAAATATATAAAATCAAATAATAAGTAATTATATATAAAATATCATATTAATTAGAAAAGATATGATTAATTTACTTTTTCTCCAAATATTTTCGTAGCTAACTAGCTTCAGATACCCAATCTTGTTTTAGTCGTAGTTTCTTCATTACAACTCCGTTTTTGTTGGTTCAACTTGCCACTTCCTTGGATCGAGTCAAATTTTAAGAATATGAACTGAAAATACCTTAGTTTGTATTCGAAATTACAGGTTATAGGTCAAACTTTGGTGAAACTTATGAAAGTGATCATTTTCCATCATTAAAACAACATTTAATGATCATTTTTCTAAAAATACTTACACTTTGAGTTAAACCATGAAATTTTTATGTGTTAACATATTCATAAGAAATATCATTTTTCCAGAACATGAACTTCCAATTCAAAGTTCAAGATGGTTTTTAATTATCCAATCCCAAAACAGCCCCCGGTTGCACTCCAACGATGTAGATTCAGTTTTAAGGTGTTCTTTGTAAAATCAAGTTGTATCTTGTTAAGTTAGCATATCCTTATGATATATTACAGGTCTTGAAGTATTTTAAAAGTTAAGTTAGAAGGATCTATTTAGTTTGCGAACAAGTTTGAAATCATTCAAACTATGTTCTTGTTGTTAAAATTTTACAACACAAAATAAGATAGCTATATGAATATGAATTGAATAAAATTATGAACAAGGTTACTACCTCAAGTTACTTGGACAAAGTTACTGCAAAAGTTAAGAAAAATCTTGGAATCAAAAGAGTGGTGGAGTGGGATTGAAAGGTTGGAAGTAAACTTGTATACTTGGAAGGATTTTTGAAGTGTTCTTGAAAGGTTTTTCTTATGATGATTATATATTGGTTTTTGATCTAGTTTTTGATTTAAGTGTTGAAGGTTTGCTGAATGGTTTGAGTATATAATTAGAGAGTGTTTTAGAGATATAAAATTTGAGTTAGAAATCAAAAACATGGAATGATATATAAATAAATATGGAATGTGATATATGTATGTAAAAACAAAATCCTAATTTGTAATTTTGTATAATTATTGTATGCTAGAGGTCAAAAAGTGTTTCCCTCTCATTTAGGGCAGTACTTTTAGTGATTAAGATTTTGATTTGATGTGTATATACTAATAGTAAATACGTATAGAAGCTGGGTATGATACGGGTGCATATACCCTAGATATACGTATAAAAATCTTGAGAAAACGGAACGAGGATTTAAATATAGCTATATTTTGTAAATATACTTATATTGTTTCATGTATATAAGCCCTTTAAAAGTGATTAAATACATATCTATACGATATATGTATAAGCATTATAAGTTTTAAGTATTTATGTCAATGAACGTTACGTATAGTTATCGTTTTGAAAACTTAAGTTAGTAGTTTCAAAATATACTTATAACTCATTGTTATTAGTACACAATGAGATGTTAAACCATCCTTAGATCATGTTAAATATATATAAATACATATATATACACAAACATATAATTATCATATGTTATATAGTTCGTGATATCATCGGTCAAATTGGACGGTCAACCGTTGTGTAAAACTCTTTTCAAAAACATAAGTCTCAACAATTTAGATTGCTTATCATGTTGGTAAGGTTTAATTTATGTAAATATTAATCTCATAGGTATAAAATGATCGGAAAAATCTGGTCGTTACAGTACCTACCCGTTAAAGAAATTTCGTCCCCGAAATTTGATCGAGATCGTCATGACTAACAATAAAATGTTTTTATGACGAATATGAATTGATAACTAGAGTTTTATCACCATTTAGTAATAGTGGTAAAACAATTCGATTATGTGAAGCGTACGAGTGAAGCTGTCACAAGAGATTGAGATAGAGATTTAACTTTTGACGTCGTTGATGTTAAGCGAGGTGTATATAAAATAGTTATTAATTTTAGCAGAAAACACTATTAAATACGATACAATTTTACACAAGATATTTATTTATTTATAGAATGGATATACTTAAACCTTGCTACAACACTTATAGGCAGTGTTCCTAATCGTACAGTAGTGTAGTTTTTAGTAAGTCCGGTTCATTCCACAGGGAAATCTTTAAACAAAGCTTAACGCTATATTAGTTTACTTTTTATAAAAATACAAATATATATATAAGTAATATTATTATTATAAAGGGGGGTTTTTACCGTTTAATGACCGGTTTGTCGATTTTAAAACTTTAGTCGCAGTTAAAACCTAATGTAAAATATTAAATAAATAAAAGACTTAATTTAAAGCGTAAAGTAAATAACGATAATGAAATTGCGAATAATAAAAGTGCGATAAAATAAAATTGCGATAATTAAAAAGTACGATAATTAAAAGTGCGATTAAATAACAATAAATAAAAGTGCGATAATTAGAAGTGCAATTAAATATAAAATAAAGGAAATTAAATATGAAATAAAAGAATTATGCTTATTTAAACTTCCGTAATCATGATGTTTGATGTGTTGATTTTAGTTTTATGCCCCATGGGTTAATTGTCCTTTGTCCTGGATTATTTAATATGTCCGTCTGGTTTTTGTCCATAATAGTCCATCAGTCATAAATATAAAGTGCGAGTGTCCTCGTCAAATTATTATTATACCCGAAGTTAAATATTCCAACTAATTGGGGATTCGAATTGTAACAAGGTTTTAATACTTTGTTTAGTGAATACACCAGGTTATCGACTGCGTGTAAACCAAGGTTTTATTACTTTGTTAACAATTACACCAATTACCCTTGAATGTAATTTCACCCCTGTTTTAATTATTCTAGTGGCTATTAATCCATTCCCGTGTCCAGTTAAATGAACGATTATTCGTACATATAAATACCCCGCCCATCGTGTCCGATCGAGTGTATATGGTAATTTATAGGGACGCCCAATTGTAAATCTTTATATTAACATTAATAAACTTTCATTTAGTTAAACAAATATAAAGCCCATTAATAGCCCATAGTCTAATTTCCACAAGTGTCGTTCTTTTGTCCAAACCCCAATTATGGTACAAAGCCCAATTACCCAATTTTAGTAATTAGCCCAACATCATGATTACTTCATTTTAAATAAGCATAATAATAACTTAGCTACGAGACATTAATATAAAAAGGTTGAACATAACTTACAATGATTAAAAATAGCGTAGCGTTACACGGACAGAATTTCGACTTACACCCTTACAACATTCGCTAACATACCCTTATTATTAGAATTATAATTAAAATTAAAATTAAAATATAAATTATATATATATATATATATATATATTTTACGTATATATGAGAGAAGAGAGAAAGATGGATATGTTTTTGGTTCACCAAAGCTCGATTTTTATAGGAGGTGTGGCCTGACTTTTCATGCCATGCGATCGCATGGACTTCCTTCTTCCTGGCCATGCGATCGCATGGCCAGCTGGGAGAGCTCACATGTTGCTTGTTTCCTTGTGCCGACGTTTTATAAATAATATAATATATTAAATAATTATAAGAATTATTTAAATATTATATTATATTTATGTGCATAGTTGACTTGTAATTTTTAGTCCATTTCGTCGTGCGTTGAGAGTTGACTCCGGTCCCGGTTCCGGATTTTCGAACGTCCTTGCGCACAATTTTATATTTTGTACTTCGCGTTTTGAATCTTGTACTCTTGTAATTTCGAGACGTTTCTTATCAATAATTGGAACCTCTTTGATTGTCTTTTGTACTTTTGAGCTTTTTGGTCGTTTGCGTCTTCAATTCGTCGAATCTGTCTTTTGTCTTCACCTTTTATTATTTAAACGAATATCACTTGTAAATAGAATAATTGCAACTAAAAGCTTGTCTTTCTTAAGGAATAATGCTATGAAATATATGTTCGTTTTTAGCATTATCAAATATTTCCACACTTGAGCGTTGCTTGTCCTCAAGCAATATCGTCTTGAAATACTAGAATTACTTCTTTATTCTTCACACTTTGTACATCAGTGATTTTTATACGACGGTATAAACAATGGTAGTAACGATATGGTTTACAGTCCCACATGACTATAAAAATTTAGATCCATTAAGGAAATTGGATCTTTATGAAAACATTTGATCTTTTGAAAATTAAATCTAGTTTTTACCCTAGATAAGTTTTCCGGAATAACCCTTTACCGGTGTTTGCAAAATATTTTTGTGGGTTTGGTGGGTTTCAGATTTGAAAATTTTAGCTCAAAACTTGCGGTTTTGTGTCATCCACTTGCTAACCTTGTATTTGGAAAGCAACACGTCCAGTTTACTTGTCCCGTATATTACCTTTCGGTAAACTACCGTCCGGTTGTAAAGGAAAGCGTTGAACAAGCAACTGTTAAGGCAATGTCCCCTGACATGCTTTTAATTATGGTCTATAACGTGTCGGACGCAATTACTATCCTTGGTAGGAGCAATAGTAAAGCTTACCCTTATGATTTTTCGGTATGGCACAAGGTCCTGTCTTTGACCACTATGCAACCACCGTTCTTACGGTTGACACCCGATTTAGTTCAGGTGACCTAATGAATTCCAGGTGAATTCCTAGGATTTTACGTTCAATGGTAATGAACGCATTGAAAATAGGGTTTTCAGAAAACAAATCGGTTTATAATTTTGATCAAAATATTTTCTCGTTCAAGCTCGAGTTTAGATATCATTGAATTCCATGAGTTTGAATTCTCAATCTTTAAGGTCAATCTCTAGGATTGAGTAATATCAGTCTTAAAAGCTGATTTTTAATCTTTAAGGAGATTATCCTTTCTGGGGATCTGATTCATTAGTCTTATCCAGCTAATTTGCATGGTGCCCCCCCATTGTACGAGATAAATCCTTCTCATGGTTAGGATAAATCTGACCATTTGGCGACCCTGTTTAATGCTGAGGTCCGTGGATTTCCTGCTGATTTTAGTGATGACTTTTCTAGATTTTTCGTCAACCTACAGCTGGTCTGGACGACAACTTCATGACCTAAATCAAGAAGCGCGTTTCTTTTTCGGAAGACTTTACTTCCTTTTAATGATGGAATTGATTCATCGTGTAGATCCATCTCTTCTTTTCTTTCATTGGGTAAAACAGTTTAGTTTAGTTCAAAGCAAAAGTATTTTCAGTTATTTGTTACAGATATATGTGACATATGTTTAAAATAACTTGGTAAATTTTCCCACACTTGGCTTTTATTTTCCTTTTTATCGTCCTCTATTCCATTTTAAATGAATTTTAACATTTTAGTTTGTTTCTCAATTTATGTCCTTTCCGAGGTAACAATAATTTCGGTGTTAAAACCTAGTTTTATCGTTCATAAATATGTATAAACATGATTTGAATTCATTTAATTGAAAATTTTGAAAATTTTTACTAGAATTGGGTAGTCAGTATATAAGACTAGGGCTGTTCTTTTTTATCAGAGAGCACTAGATTCTAATACAACTACTGCTTTACTAGTATTTTTAATGGTAACCAAGTGTTTAAGATAAAAATTTTAAAATCCGAAAGAATTTAACCCCTTCCCACACTTAAGATCTGGCAATGCCCTCATTTGCAAGAAATCAGTAACAATTTAAATTATTGAGGGTGATTTTTGTGAAAATGATTAAATTTTACCAAAGTTTCCAAATATATTGGCGTTTGTTTGCTGAATGATAAATGGTGCACATCATTTGTTCATTCCGTCTGTTGTGACATCACATTTATTTATTATCTTGTCGTCAAAATTAGTAGCTTTTGCTGAACTTAATGCCAGTCTTTGAAAATGCGCTGTTTTACCCTGTTTTGAACAATCGACAATATACATACATACAAGTATAATCATGCATGGCAATTTGAAATGGGACTTAATATCCCATTTTCAAATTCTAAATATGAAATATTAGTACACAATAATAATAAAATAATAAAAATTACACAAATTTATCCAATAACATAAGTTTAAACATGAAAAACTCAAAAGATAAAAACATAAAAATAACCAATTGGAACTAAATCAGTCTGGATAGGGGTTCCAGTTCATCTCATCGGGTGGGTTCCATTGTTGGTTATAGGTGTTCTGATAGGCTTGGTTATAGTCATACCGGTTAAAGGGTGGTCGGATATCGGGGCTATGTGGCGGAAAATGAGCAGGTCGAGTAGGTACATAGTTATTTGGTACCTGATATGATAGCTGGCTCATGATTTGGTGCTGATGAACTAACCAGCTATCGTGTTGGCGTCGCCTATAATCCTCGTATACTCGCTCGGAGTTCCACTGCTCATACATACTATGTCTTGCCGCGTTCGTCATTGCTTCCTCATCTATACGAACGTGGACGTCAAGAATAGCATCTCGAAAGACATCCCTAATGTCTTTCGCCTCCTCCATTTCCTCGTCTGAGCCTCTCTCTACCTGAGGATGAGATCCCTCATAGGGTACTGCCTGGTTACGTCTACTTTTCAATACCTTAGCACCCACATAAACTTTCAATCCTAAGGGCTCAACCTGTTCTCTACAAATCTGTAATGGACCCCCTTGGTTCCTATCAACACCTAAATACTCTCCAATGAGAGTAACAAAAATACCTCCTCCTATTATACTCCCGTCCTGCATTCCCTCTACCATTTTAGATAAATAAAAAGCAACACAGTAAGGGATATTGACAAAGCTTCTAGGATCCCGAATACACTTTAGGTAGAATAAATCATATAAGGTAATTTTTTCTTTATTATGACCTCTTTGTGTAATCGAGTTGGCCAAAAATCTATGAATAATACGAAGCTCGGCTCTGTCAATATGTGTATAGGAGTGTCCTCCTGCTCGTGTAAAAACATCAAAATGTGACATACGCCTCCAAATGGCGTCAGCGTCAAAGTTACTATCTACCCGTTCACCATAATGAATCAAGTTTGTACAATCGGGTAATAGCAACTCACCAGGAGTATATATCTGTAAGGCCCTGGCCATGTCCAGCATGGACATTCTGTACATCCTACCGCCAAGGATAAACCTAAGAAATCTTCTATCATCTATCCTAACTATATTTGTATCAAGTGATACAGTACTCATCAACTCAACACACCATTCCTTATATACAGGTCTACGAATGGTGAAAAGACGTTCCCAATCTGTAAAAGAAGAACTGCCATACCTTTGAACTAAAAGCTGTCTAACACGGTCAGCTAGATGGACCGTGTCCAAAGGGGCCCAATCAATTACCCTTGGCACCTCTACATTTTTTGTTACCAATTTGAATTTGTTCCTTTGATATGTCTCGTAATCTCTCCATCTTCTATCAAATCTCATATTAGGATGTAGTGTGTGCTCAGGAATCGTTGGGAATTCTACTGGCGGCCTCATTGGGAATACTATGAATTCATCAACAAACTGTACTGGATCATAATAAGGTATGTGCTGATCAGGCTGTTGTTGTTCCTGTTGTGGTTCTTGTTCGTGTTGCATTTCTGGTTCTGGTTCTGGTGCTGGTTGTCTAGATGATGATGCTCCTGAACCTCCAGTATCGGCTCTCTTTAAACACATTAAACACAAAAATTGTGCATCCAAATATGCATTAATGTTAGCAAAATAACAACTTAAAATAATCACTATAACATGTTAAATCAAAATTAAACTTATACACATTTTCACAATTTTTCACAATTCTACACTTTTCAAATAAGCACATATGAAAATGTATACAAAATTCATAAGCATTTAACTCAAATAACATGTCAGAATATTCATTATTAATAATTAAACAAGTCTCAAATGGCAAATATATCACATTAATCAAGTTCATGAATTTTGGACTTAAAAAGTCCACTTTAATCTCCAAAAATCATGTTTAGGATCATTGTTTGGATCATTTAACTATCTAAACATGTTACACTACTCAATTTAGCAATAATTCATGACAAAAATCGGCCATAACCTGTTTATATCAAAAAGCCCCAAATTGCTCAAGAACACAAACCCTAGATTTCTAAAAATTTTGAAGTTTTTGGCTTCAAATCATGTTAAATAGCATCAATCTAGGTTATACATGCATAAAATACTAACAATTTAACACTAATTACACTAGAAATTAACAAAATTGCATTAGGTAAAAAATTGGTAATTATCACAAAAACTAGGAATTTATAGAGTTTAGGAGTGTAGTTTTTACCAATTTGCTGAAGAATGAGAATCTAGGCATGATTAGAGCAAGAAAAATGACGAATTACGGTGAATTTTGGTGAAATTTGGTGAATATTTGGGAGTATTTTCGGGTATGTGTGTGTGTTGTGGTGTAGAAGCAGACTCTCTGCTGTATTTGTTCCTGACCAGCATTTGGTCCCCATGCGATCGCATGGGTTCCAAGTGCAAACCCCATGCGATCGCATGGGGTGCCGGCTACAGTGTTTTCAGCCTTTTTTTTTTTTTTTTTTTTTTTTTTTGTTGTAAAACCTTATGCTTTATAAAACTTATAATTAATTAAATTTTAAAAATTTTGTTTTCCTTTAGGAGCGAGGCCGTTTCGGATCGTTGTCCTAATCTGCCCCTCGACAAAATTTTAAAATTTGTCAAATCAAAGCGCGGTTTTTAAAAGTAAAGATTTTTTTGGTTTTTTTAATGTTTTTGGCATACTTTAATTCAATAAGATTAAAAATAATGATAATAAAAGTTCTCGTCCCTCCCTCGGGTAAAGCAATTTCGGTTCAAAGACCTAGTCTTCAACTTACGACGAATTTTAAAAATCATATTTTTAACTTAATGAGATAAAGTAAATTTTTGTTTTTAAATTCACACAACATAAATATAAAATTCAAAATTAATATTAAAAAAAATCACACCAAACTTAAAATTTGAAATGCATAAAATTAAAAATTCATATTTTAAAAATTAAAAATTCACACCAAACTTAATTTAAAAATTCAAATATTTACAATTTTAAAAATATTGTTTTTACAAAGTTTACAATATTAATTTAAGATTTAAATATTTATTTTAAAAATATGGTAAAAATAAAATTAAAAATCTTTTTGTCTTTTTATCCCACTTTAATCAATCAAATATTATTAAAAATATGCGTCCCTCTTTTCGGTAAAGTAATTTCGGTTCCAAGACCTAATTTAACTCATGACGAATTTTTGAAATATTTTGGGTTGATTGATTAAAGATATTTATACCTTAAGAATAAACGTTAAATTTCGCAGTGATGTAATAAATTTTTGAATGATATCAATAATTTCGGTCGCCAAACCTAATTTTATTCAATACCAATTTAATACTTTTTAGCGAACAAATTAGCGTTTATTATCAAAAGGTTAAAAATAAAAATAAAAATAAAAACTGTACAGACATACCTGTGAAATAGATTTCTTAGTTATATGATCTATCCCATTCATAAGATAGTCGGTTTAATTGATTTTCCATGGCTACATAGGCGTAACCTCGAGCATTCAGTGTCTTTTCTTCTAAACATATGAACGGTCCGTCTCTGCATAAAGTAACAAATTCGGTATTTGAATAGGTTTGATTATTTGAACATTTACCTCCATGTGACCATTTTCCGCATTTGTGACATCGTTCTAGGTGTCGTGCTCTTCTTTTCGCTGCGGATTTTGATTTTCCTTTACCAAATTGTAACTTATTATCTTCGCATCTGGATTCTTTTCTAACTCCGTCCATTCTTTCTCTGATTACTGATACTATTTCACTCGGGAGTATGTCATTATTACGTTTAGTGATCAAAGCGTGTAGCATTAGACCATGGTTTAGTTCACAGGCAGTCTTCATTTCGTAAAAACCTAAAAAAAATAAAAATTCAGAATGGGGGGAGAAGACTAGTTCTTTAGGGTCTGCTAGGGAAAGACCATTCGGGTTTCATTTTCGAGAAATACACGAAAACAGACAATCTAACTCTAACAGAAATACATATTATCCTTTAAAGACTTGATTCTCCCCACACTTAGTTAGCTGTGGTGTCGAAATTGTGATTAACTTCGTTGTCGACTTCCATCGGACCAGGTATGTAATGTTTAACTCTGTGACCATTAACTTTAAATTCAATCCCATTTGAATTTATTAATTCTATCGTTCCGTATGGGAAAACTCTTTTGACTATGAATGGTCCAGACCATCTTGATTTCAATTTTCCAGGAAATAGCTTGAATCGTGAATTGAAAAGAAGAACTCTGTCTCCTTCTTTAAGCTCTTTTGAACTTCTGATTCTTTTATCATGCCATTTCTTCGTTCTTTCTTTATAGATTAACGAATTTTCGTATGCTTCATGTCTTAATTCTTCTAATTCATTTAGTTGACTTAATCGTAGACGTCCGGCTTCATGTAAATCAAGATTACATGTCTTCAAAGCCCAAAATGCTTTGTGCTCAATTTCTACTGGAAGATGACATGCTTTTCCATAAACAAGTCTAAAAGGTGTGGTTCCAATTGGAGTTTTGTAGGCTGTTCTAAAAGCCCAGAGTGCATCCTCCAATTTAATGGACCATTCCTTCGGATTTGATCCTACGGTTTTCTCTAGAATACGTTTTAAAGCTCGGTTGGTATTTTCAACTTGCCCACTTGTTTGTGGATGATATGCGGTGGAGATTTTATGAGTTACTCCATATCTTTTAAGAACTTTCTCAAGTTGATTATTACAGAAATGAGTACCCCGATCACTTATTAAAGCTTTCGGTGTTCCAAACCTTGCAAAAAGACGTTTTAAAAAGTTGACTACAACTCGTGCATCGTTAGTTGGGAGAGCTTGTGCTTCCGCCCATTTAGATACATAATCAATGGCTACGAGTATATATAGATTATTATGAGATTTTGGAAATGGACCCATAAAGTCAATACCCCAAATGTCAAATACTTCACATACTTGGATGACATTTTGTGGCATTTCATCACGTTGACTTATTTTTCTGGCCCTTTGACATGCATCACAGGATTTGCAAAGAAGGTGTGCGTCTTTGTAAATTGTAGGCCAATAGAATCCAGCATCATAAACTTTTCTTGCTGTTAGTTGAGGCCCATAATGCCCTCCTGTTGGTCCTGTGTGACAATGGTTTAAAATTTTACTAGCTTCATCTCCAAATACACATTGGCGTATTATTCCATCTGGACAACTTTTAAACAAATGTGGATCTTCCCAGAAATAGTGTTTTATATCACTGAAGAATTTCTTTCATTTTTGGTACGATAATCCTTTTTCAAGGAATCCACAAACTAAGTAGTTTGCATAGTCTGCAAACCATGGGATTTCTTTATAATCTATCTTCAATAGATATTCATCAGGAAAGTTGTCTTGTATGGCCGATTTATTTAGAACTTCTAATTCGGGATTTTCAAGACGAGAAAGATGATCAGCGGCGAGATTTTCTGCTCCTCTTTTATCTCGGATTTCAATATTAAACTCTTGTAAGAGTAAAATCCAACGGATTAATCTTGGTTTAGCATCTTGTTTCGAAAATAGGTATCTAAGAGCAGAATGGTCAGTATAGACCACCGTTTTTGCTAGAACGAGATATGATCGAAATTTGTTAAAAGCAAAGACAATAGCAAGGAGTTCTTTTTCAGTAGTTGTATAGTTAGTTTATGCTCCTTGTAACGTCTTACTAGCATAATATATAGGTTGAAATCGTTTTTCAATCCTTTGTCCTAAAACGGCTCCCATTGCAAAATCACTTGCATCGCACATTAGTTCAAATGGTAGATTCCAATTTGGTGTTATCATGATCGGTGCATTAGTGAGTTTTTCTTTAAGAATATTAAAAGATTTGATACATTCATCTGAAAAGATGAATGGCGCATCCTTTTCTAGGAGTTTATTCATAGGAGTGGCAATTTTAGAAAAATCTTTTATGAAACATCGGTAAAAACCGGCATGCCCTAGAAAACTCCTAACTCCTCTAACATTGGTGGGATGTGGAAGTTTAGCAATTACATCTACTTTAGCTCTATCCACTTCAATTCCTTCTTTTGAAATTTTATGTCCAAGAACGATGCCTTCTTTAACCATGAAATGGCATTTCTCCCAATTAAGTACTAGATTTGATTTTTCGCATCTAATTAGCATTCGTTCCAGATTAATTAGACATGATTTAAATGTATCACCGAAGACTGAAAAGTCATCCATGAATACTTCCATGCATTCTTCTATCATGTCGTGAAAAATCGCCATCATACACCTTTGAAAGGTTGCAGGGGCGTTGCAAAGTCCAAATGGCATGCGTTTGTAAGCAAAAGTACCATAAGGGCACGTGAATGTGGTTTTTTCTTGGTCCTCGGGTGCTATTGGAATTTGAAAATATCCGGAAAATCCATCTAGAAAACAATAGTAACTATTTCCGGCTAATCTTTCCAACATTTGATCTATGAAAGGTAAGGGAAAGTGATCTTTTCTGGTGGCGTCATTTAATTTTCTATAATCAATACATACACGACATCCTGTTACAGTCCTAGTAGGAATAAGCTCATTTTTCTCATTTGTAATGACAGTCATGCCACCCTTCTTAGGTACGCATTGAACTGGGCTTACCCATGGACTATCAGAGATTGGATAAATTAAACCTGCATCTAGCAGTTTAATAATCTCTTTCTTAACTACATCTTGCATATTAGGATTTAGTCTTCGTTGGCGTTGCACATACGTTTTATGACCTTCTTCCATAAGGATTTTATGTGTGCAATACGAAGGACTTATTCCTTTAATATCATGAATCTTCCATGCAATGGCTGGTTTATGAGCTTTTAACACAGAAATGAGTTGTGATTTTTCATTTTCAGTAAGAGAAGACGATATTATTACAGGTAATTCAGATTCACCATGTAAATAAGCGTATTCCAAATGGTTTGGAAGTAGCTTTAACTCTAATTTCGGAGGTTCTTCTATCGATGATTTATATCGATATCTGTCTTCTTCTTTTAGCATTTGAATTTCTTCTGTTGTTGGTTCATATCCATTAGCTATAAGTGTAGCTAACATTTCAGCTTCATCAATTGGTTCATTACCTTCTCCTAAAGAACATTCTCCTGTTCCTTGTAATTCTGGAAATTCTTCTAATAATTCTGCATGTGCATCTATAGTTTGAATATAATAACATGTATCATCTGCAGATTGTGGTTGTTGCATTGCTCTATCAACTGAAAAGGTAACACTCTCATCCTCTATACTTAGGGTCAATTTCTTACCGAACACGTCTATCATTGCTTTAGCCGTGTTTAAGAATGGTCTTCCTAATATGAGAGGAACTTGAGAATCTTCTTCCATGTCCAAAACAACAAAATCTACTGGAAATACTAAAGTACCAACTTTAACTAGCATGTTCTCCATTATCCCTCTAGGATATTTTATTGATCTATCGGCTAGTTGTATGCTTATTCTGGTTGGTTTCAATTCTCCAAGGTCTAGTTTAGCGTATAGTGAATACGGCATTAGATTTATACTAGCACCTAAGTCTGCCAATGCTTCTATTGAACTAAGACTACCCAGAAAACATGGAATTGTGAAACTTCCTGGATCAGATAGTTTTTCTGGTATCTTATTCAACAGCACTGCTGAACAATTAGCATTCATAGTAACAGCCGAGAGTTCTTCCATTTTCTTTCTATTTGAGATTAGATCTTTCAAGAATTTAGCATATCTTGGCATTCCTGAAATCACATCAATGAAAGGAAGATTTACATTTATCTGTTTAAACATATCCAAGAATTTGGATTGCTCGGCTTCAAGTTTCTCTTTCTTCATTTTACTCGGGTAAGGAAGTGGTGGTTGGTATGGTTTAACATAAGGTTTATCCTTAACTGTGTTATTTTCATTAACCTTTTCAACTACCGGTTCTTTTTCCTTATCTTGATCAGGTTGTGGTTCTTGTGGAGTAGGAATAGTTTCATCAGAAGTTACAGGTATTTCAGGTGGTTTAAGTGTTGTACCACTTCTTGTGGTAATAGCTTTAGCTGTTTCATTCCTGGGGTTAGCATTTGTATCACTAGGTAGACTTCCCGGTTTTCTTTCACCTATTAACCTTGCTAGGTTACTCACTTCTTGTTCCAGATTTTGAATAGAAGCTTGTTGATTTCTAAATGCTTGAGCATTTTGTTCATTAGTTTGTTTTTGAGATGTGAAAAACTGCGTTTGAGTTTCAACTAGCTTCGTCATCATATCTTCTAAATTCGGTTTTTTATCATCGGTTTGTTGTGGTGGTTTGTTTTGAAAATTCGGTCTTTGCTGATTATAAGTATTATTGGATACTTGTTGATTGCTAGGACCTTGTTGGTTGTTGTATGGAATATTTCGGTTATAATTCTGGTTTTGATTGTAAATTGGTCTTGGCGGTTGATAATTATTCTGATAATTATTTCCAGGCCTTTGGTTTATGTATGAAATATTCTCTCTTTGTTCCATTGTTAATTCAATACTGAGACAATCTTTTGTCAAATGTGGTCCTCCACACTGCTCACAACTAATTCGTATTGAGTGAATATCTTTAGTCATCTTTTCCATTCGTCTCTCCACAGCATCTATCTTTGCGGAAATGGAATCTAAGTCATGGCTAGAATCGGCTCTAGCTGCTTTAGATGATCTAACGATATCTTTTTCTTGGTGCCACTCATGTGAGTGGGAAGCAGTGTTATCAATAATTTTGTAAGCATCAGTTTCGGTTTTCTTCATAATAGAACCACCAGCTGCTATATCTATGTCTTTCCTTGTAGTGATGTCGCATCCTTGGTAGAATATTTGTACTATTTGACAGGTGTCTAAACCATGTTGCGGACATCCTCTTAATAACTTTCCATATCTTGTCCACGCCTCATATAGAGTTTCATTTGGTTTCTGTGTGAACGTAACAATTTCTGCTTGAAGTCTTACGGCTTTAGATGCAGGAAAGAATTGTTTAAGAAATTTGTCAACTAAAACGTCCCATGTATGGATCGCCCCTTCAGGTAACGATTCCAACCAATCTTTGGCTTCTCCCTTTAAAGTCCAGGGAAATAACATGAGATATATCTGTTCATCCTCCACTTCTCGGATTTTAAATAGTGTGCAGATCCTATTAAAGGTACGTAGATGTTCATTTGGATCTTCCTTCGGCGCACCACTAAATTGGCATTGATTAGTCACCATGTGTAGAATTTGTCCTTTGATTTCATAATCTGGCGCATTAATGTCTGGATGAGTAATTGCGTGACCTTGGCCAGTGCGTTTAGCTCTCATTCGGTCTTCCATACTTAAAGGTTCCAGATTCTCCATAATTGAATTTGTTGAATCGGTATCACTAGATGATTCTGATTTAATGGTTCGTTCCTCAACAATCTCTATTTGAATGATTGGTGGCTCCGGAGGAAAGTTTAATGGTTCAGGATCTACGAACCGTTCCTGAATATTCTCCGGATTCTCAATTGTGATGTTGGGTTCAAAAAATGGATTATCGGAAATTTGAACTGAAGTACTTGGTCGACTGGATGACGATTCTAAAGAAAAATCAACGGCGGTTATATTTGCTAAATGTCTTGATCTAGTTACAGGTGGTGAACGTACAAAAGGTGATGAACGTCTTGCTCGGTGCATTCACTGAATATCCTATTAGTTTTTAAAAGGAAAGAAAAATTATAATAAGTTATCCAACCAATAGACTTTTCTGATTTTGCCCACGTTTTGAATAGCCAAAAGATGCAGCAGAGGGGCAGGATTCGTTTGGTCTCAATATAATTGAGGACTGTTTGGCTCCAATAACCCGGTCCACGTACAAATCCAACTATTACTACGAACCAGAAAATTTTGATGTCTATTAATTTAACCACTTAAAATAAATTTTCGTAATTTTAAGAAATTTAGATAAGAAGTAGAAAAAATTCTAAGTCCTAAAAACTAGAATGGCGAGAAATGAGAAAGAAAAAGAGTTCGTCGAAAAAGGTCGAAAAAGAAAAAATGGTTGAAAAATAAAAGGTGACGGAAAAATAAAAGAAACTTATAAAAACTTAAAAATACTTGACTAACCTAACCTTATTACTACAACTAACTTAAAATTATAATCGCAAATTGAAATTACTAATTGGAATGATAATTGATACATAGTAAAAGGTGTCTAAAAAAATATTAAAGCTTACAGGAAAAACTAAATACCAAATGGAAATAACTTAAAAAGAAACTAAAACTTAAAAAGGCGTCGCAAAATTCTAGAGCACCTAAATCTTAGTCTAAAGAAAAAGCACTTAAGGAATTCTACGGCAAAGCCTAAAAATCTATGAGTAAAAATAACTATAGCAAAAACTAAGTTTAAAATTAATTATGAGCTAAAAATACAAATATTACGCTACAATGATTAAAAAGGGACAAAATATAAAAATATATAAAAAGTTGTAAAAAGTACAATTTTATAAAAATATTATTTTTATATTATTTATTTTATAAAACTATTAATTTTATAATTTAATGAAAACTAAAATAAAACTAAATATAACAAATTAATAATAATAAAAACTAAACTAATAATAAAAAAAATAATACCCTAATTAGGGTTTTAATTATGTAATAATAATAATAATTTCGTAATTATTGCAGCAGGAAGTCAAATCTGGCGTGTCAGATGGGCTCATGCGATCGCATGAGTCCATAGTTACCCAGCCATGCGATCGCATGGGCTAGGGTTTCGGGCCATAGAGTGGGCTGCTACAGTACAGGCCGAATTAAATTTTTTTTTTTTTTTTTTTTTTTTTGGTAAAATTATGTAATATATTTATATAAATTAAATAAAACTTATATTTTTATAAAATAAAGATAAAGAAACTTTTATATAACTTACAAACTCTTAAAAAATATTTATATTTTTGTTTTTATTTTTATATTTTCGAATATTTAAAACGTATTTCTACAAAACGTACTAAAAATAAAAATCTTTTTTTTTTTATATTAGCGTTCCGCTTCCGGATTTTAAGAGATTTCCCCGGCAGCGGCGCCAAAAATACTTGATGTTAAGCGAGGTGTATATAAAATAGTTATTAATTTTAGCAGAAAACACTATTAAATACGATACAATTTTACACAAGATATTTATTTATTTATAGAATGGATATACTTAAACCTTGCTACAACACTTATAGGCAGTGTTCCTAATCGTACAGTAGTGTAGTTTTTAGTAAGTCCGGTTCATTCCACAGGGAAATCTTTAAACAAAGCTTAACGCTATATTAGTTTACTTTTTATAAAAATACAAATATATATATAAGTAATATTATTATTATAAAGGGGGGTTTTTACCGTTTAATGACCGGTTTGTCGATTTTAAAACTTTAGTCGCAGTTAAAACCTAATGTAAAATATTAAATAAATAAAAGACTTAATTTAAAGCGTAAAGTAAATAACGATAATGAAATTGCGAATAATAAAAGTGCGATAAAATAAAATTACGATAATTAAAAAGTACGATAATTAAAAGTGCGATTAAATAACAATAAATAAAAGTGCGATAATTAGAAGTGCAATTAAATATAAAATAAAGGAAATTAAATATGAAATAAAAGAATTATGCTTATTTAAACTTCCGTAATCATGATGTTTGACGTGTTGATTTTAGTTTTATGCCCCATGGGTTAATTGTCCTTTGTCCTGGATTATTTAATATGTCCGTCTGGTTTTTGTCCATAACAGTCCATCAGTCATAAATATAAAGTGCGAGTGTCCTCGTCAAATTATTATTATACCCGAAGTTAAATATTCCAACTAATTGGGGATTCGAATTGTAACAAGGTTTTAATACTTTGTTTAGTGAATACACCAGGTTATCGACTGCGTGTAAACCAAGGTTTTATTACTTTGTTAACAATTACACCAATTACCCTTGAATGTAATTTCACCCCTGTTTTAATTATTCTAGTGGCTATTAATCCATTCCCGTGTCCAGTTAAATGACCGATTATTCGTACATATAAATACCCCGTCCATCGTGTCCGATCGAGTGTATATGGTAATTTATAGGGACGTCCAATTGTAAATCTTTATATTAACATTAATAAACTTTCATTTAGTTAAACAAATATAAAGCCCATTAATAGCCCATAGTCTAATTTCCACAAGTGTCGTTCTTTTGTCCAAACCCCAATTATGGTACAAAGCCCAATTACCCAATTTTAGTAATTAGCCCAACATCATGATTACTTCGTTTTAAATAAGCATAATAATAACTTAGCTACGAGACATTAATATAAAAAGGTTGAACATAACTTACAATGATTAAAAATAGCGTAGCGTTACACGGACAGAATTTCGACTTACACCCTTACAACATTCGCTAACATACCCTTATTATTAGAATTATAATTAAAATTAAAATTAAAATATAAATTATATATATATATTTTACGTATATATGGGAGAAGAGAGAAAGATGGATATGTTTTTGGTTCACCAAAGCTCGATTTTTATAGGAGGTGTGGCCTGACTTTTCATGCCATGCGATCGCATGGACTTCCTTCTTCCTGGCCATGCGATCGTATGGCCAGCTGGGAGAGCTCACATGTTGCTTGTTTCCTTGTGCCGACGTTTTATAAATAATATAATATATTAAATAATTATAAGAATTATTTAAATATTATATTATATTTATGTGCATAGTTGACTTGTAATTTTTAGTCCATTTCGTTGAGCGTTGAGAGTTGACTCCGGTCCCGGTTCCGGATTTTCGAACGTCCTTGCGTACAATTTTATATTTTGTACTTTGCGTTTTGAATCTTGTACTCTTGTAATTTCGAGACGTTTCTTATCAATAATTGGAACCTCTTTGATTGTCTTTTGTACTTTTGAGCTTTTTGGTCGTTTGCGTCTTCAATTCGTCGAATCTGTCTTTTGTCTTCACCTTTTATTATTTAAACGAATATCACTTGTAAATAGAATAATTGCAACTAAAAGCTTGTCTTTCTTAAGGAATAATGCTATGAAATATATGAATTGATAACTAGAGTTTTATCACCATTTAGTAATAGTGGTAAAACAATTCGATTATGTGAAGCGTACGAGTGAAGCTGTCACAAGAGATTGAGATAGAGATTTAACTTTTGACGTCGTCACAGTGAATTTCTAGAATTTAAGGGATTTAAAAGAAAATCTTGGAAATCTAAAAGATTTGATTCTTCGGTGAATAAGGAAATTATCATCTTCTTTGATTTAATGCGCCAATATGTTTCGATTTCTCTGTCGGATATTTCACTATAAATCCACTCCCTTTGTTTCTTTATTTCCACAGCTCACACCTTCTATTATTTCCCCTCACTTCATACTTTAAAACATTCGTCAGTATGCTCTATCTCGTTCTGATTCTTGTTATACTTCTAACTTTCATATCTTTCATTCTTCTCTTTCATCTCCCGCCAGAAGAATCTATTCACTTCTATTATTTCCTTGGAATTATAATGTTTTTAATTCTCCCGTGTCTTTACGTTGCAATACGTATTGATATACACGGTTTGTAATTTCTGGGAGGTTGTTGGGTTTTATATCTTCCCTTATACTTCGATGTCCCTACTTCTGTCTTCTATAATCATTGTCATCCACAGTTAATGCTCCCTCCTATTTGCTGCGATTTATACTCCAATTTCAATTTTGGAGCTTCATTCTTTCGTTTCTTCTTCTTGCGATTAAGCATCTCTTGTAATGGTCCGGAATTTGTAGCTACGGATTCCAAAATGAACACAGTAAATGTTCTAAGAAGGAAATCATAATGGCACGATTTTTATTTGTTAAATTACCAGAATACCCTGGAGAAGACCGAGTCATCAAGAAGAATATTTTCTTGATATGTTTGGAGATTAGATAGAATGTAAGAGTCGTGTAAATGATATATGATGATGGTACTGTGAATCATCACATTCCATTAGAAACTCAACATGACTTACTGTAATATAATGACGTTGATCAAGTGTCATTATATTATACTAATTCATGCTTCAGTTCGCAACACTACTTCAAAACATTCATACTTCAATTTCGAGGGTTTCAGATTTTAGAAACTGACATAGTTTCTTTTATGTTGTAACATAGATATTACGGAGTGAGAATTGATTTCAAGTAAGAACGTTTATGAAAATATCTTCAGAAATATCGAGGATATTTATAATGAAAGATACGATAATATCTTTGAATATCTAAGATCAAAGGATGATAGAGACTATTGTCCGCAAGGGTTTAGAGTAAGGAGCAAGATATTCGCTAAAGACTTCAATAGGCATTGAATTATTTGAATTCTTTGAAGTCAAACTTATTCTTTGTGATTTGTCCACGGCTTCCTTCATAGTTTCGCATAATCCGCTTTTCAGTACTAAAATTTTCTATTGAGTGTTTCCAATACTCCATTCTTTATCATCAACTTTTGGCCATTAAGACCATCTACAACATGCTGCTTCGTCAGCATTTTCAAAGTTAACGGATCTGGGTCATCGGTTATCAAACCGAGGTGGTTTCAGGAGAATTGTGTTTTTAGATGATTAAACGCTGATGGTAATATGGTGGAATATAAAAGGTTCCCCAGTAACAATAAAAGAGCACACATATATATCAAAGTTATAATAAGGTTGTTCTGAACGAAAAGTCAAAGTTGACTTGCTGGAGCTGTGACAAAATTGGCTAATTTGGAAAGAGATTGTAAGGTTGTTTTTGCTAATAAATGATAAGGGATTCACGCGGTTACGTGTTAAGCTATGATTTTGGGTTCGAGAGTTTTTCAGGTACAAGACTTCGGGTAATGTGTGGTTGGTTCACTCTCTCGATTGAGGTGTTTTCAAGAATCAAGAAAGGTTTGAATGCGGATTGTAATTGTCGAGGTACAAATGAGGTTTAAGATGAAATCAAGTGGCAAACTTGAAGAATTGTTTAGTTTCATATGTTATAATTAATATTTTAATCCCTTTTAATTGTCCAATGTTAGTTGTCCAATAGTCTAATAGTCCAATAGTTCATATATAGTTTAATATATAATATTCGAATTAATTAATACGTATCGTGACCCGTGTACCGGTCTCAGTATTGATCACAACTCAAACTATATATATATTTTGGAATCAACCTCAACCCTGTATAGCTAACTCCAACATTCACATATAGAGTGTCTATGGTTATTCCAAGATATATATATGGATGGGTCAATATGATATGTCGAAACCTTATATACGTGTCTCGTTATTTATAGTGCGTAGAATAAATACAGAAATTAAATGACGATAAATAAAATTGCGAGAATGTAAATTGTGTTAATTAAATTGCAATAAATTAAATGTAACCAGTTAGCTAGGAACAGTTATCTAGGAACAGTTAGCGTGGATTCTTAACAGAATTTCTCATAGTTAATTTGTTTGTTTCTAACAAATTTTATTTTGTCCAATGTTTCTTCATTATGCCACTTGTTGGATTCTGATAGATCAAAATCCAAATATGAAATTTGAATGGAAATGGTTATTCTGTGGTGAACAGATACATATATCAGTGAATGTAAACAGGGTAATAGTTGATCATTGAATCAGATTTGAAAAATGTACAGTGTAACTTATTAATGTGAAATCTCAATATTCCTCGAGTACTACCTACCCGTTAAAATATTTTCATCATTAACAGTTTGTACGAAAGAATTTTTAAATACAATCTTTATGAAAACATATATACATATATATATTTTCTTCAGATGTAATCATGGATTTAATGAGTCAATAGGATATTAAACTCATCTGTTTTATCGTTAATACTAGATTACATGATCTCTAAAACATTAGAGATTACATAATCGTCATGTCGAACGAAGATAAATGAGGTACAACGATATGTAAAGCGAAGATAATCGATGTAGAACGATATGTAGAACGAAGATCATACTCGAAGTACAGATGGGGTTATTGAGGCGTGTGATGTTGATATCCGAGATACATATTATGATGTTGAGGTTTACGACGTGGTTGTGGTTAGGGGTAATAAGGGTACTATTGGCGTTGATGATGGTGGTGCTGATTATGATGCTGGTGCTGCTGCTGGTGTTTGTAACCTTCGCACCATATTCTCTAAAGCCACTACCCGAGCGCGAAGTTTGTTGACTTCTTCTATTATACCAGGATGATTGGCAGTTGGAGCGAGCGGATGAATAAGATTCAAAATATGGGATAGTATATAATCGTGACGAGATACTCTAGAAATGAGAGAGAAAATGGTGTTTCGAATAGGTTCGCCGGTAAGTGCTTCAGGTTCATCACCAAGAGGGCAATTCGGTAGATGGAAGGGATCACCTTCTTCTTGTCTCCAATGATTGAGGAGGCTATGAACCCAACCCTAATTCATCTAGAATAGATGGTGACTGATTGGTTAATCCATTCCGGTCACACTGCTTTCGGAACTTGAGTGGTATTCCATATCGGAATCTGAGGAACTTGAACTGGTGGTGAGTTCCATTTCGCACGTTTGAATAAAGGATTTTTCGATATGAAATGATTTTCGAATATAAAATGATATTCTAACTTCATAGAATATCTATATATGTAGTACTAAAGATTCCGTAGACTACGGAGGAATTTACGGCATATGTCAGGCAAGTCTACAGTAATAGATACGCTAGGATATGAATTTGTCTATACACTATTCATGCAATCAATGCAGCAAGATGTGTCTAGACTAAGAATGATAAGCAGGTAATTTACTAAGGATGATAAGCAGATGATTTCCGACTAGAAATGATAAACAAAACTTTTGACATGTAGACACGGTCGAAGTCCAGACTCATTAATGCATCCTAACAGCTACTAATTAGACACACTAATGCAAGACCTGGTTCACTAAGACCACCGCTCTGATACCAACTGAAAGGACCGCTACTAATCCATCCGGACGAAGTCCATATCGATTATAAACGAATCACAATAGTTGGTTACATTGCGAGGTGCTTGACCTCTATATGATACATTTTACAAACGTTGCATTTGTTTTTAAAAGACAAACTTTCATTACATAGAAAGTTGACAGGTGTACATAACATTTTATAGCATCCAAATTACCTATTCTGTCATTTACTTAATAATATTCTCTAATGAACTTCAATGACTCGAATGCAACATCTTTTGAATATGGCATGAATTACCCCAAGTAATATCCTTAGTATGA
This sequence comes from Rutidosis leptorrhynchoides, assembly GCF_046630445.1. Taxonomy (NCBI): domain Eukaryota; kingdom Viridiplantae; phylum Streptophyta; class Magnoliopsida; order Asterales; family Asteraceae; genus Rutidosis; species Rutidosis leptorrhynchoides. The sequence goes on along the minus strand of NC_092337.1, from coordinate 462,695,174 downwards.
GCTAATGCACAGCGGAAGATTTCTTTCAAGTCCTGAGAATAACATGCTTAAAAATGTCAACATAAAGTTGGTGAGATATAGGTTTAATGCTAGCAGCGTTATAAATATAGACCACAAGATTTAATATACATAAACGTTTTAATAAAAATATTCTAAGTGGTTGAGCACTTGATAACCATACTTAACATTTAATCAACGTCGCATATTCCCTTTATTATGAAATCTCACTACACCGTACCAAGTGTAGTCACCGAAACGAAGTACTGTGCAACCGTTGAATACTGGTCGTCCAGTCCGGTTGGGGTTGCCAGGCCCGATAGATCTATCAACAGGATTCGCGTTTACAATACCTCATGTAAATAGTAGTTACCAAGTTACAGGGAAGTATGCCAGTGGTACAACTCAACGTAGAATATATATTTTTAATCACTGGTGTCCATAACGTAAATCATAGAATGCATGTATTCTCATCCCGAAATATTTAGAGTTTAAAAGTGGGACTATATACTCACTTTTGCCTTGAAGGTATTTAACTCGACTTGGTCTCCGATAGATATCACGAACCTAACCATATATATAATATATCAACATATTTTCTTTTCAAGTAATCGTTACATATATATATATATATATATATATATATATATATATATATATATATATATATATATATATATATATATATATATATATATATATATATATATACTTATAATACTTTTAATATTTTCTTAGTCCGTAGTTAGCAGTCCGATGTTAGTGGTCCATAATTAGTTGCTCAATAAAATAAATAAAGACCCCATCGTATTCGTATTGATCAGAATTAATCTCGACCCATGGTACCATGTTGTCAAATGACGTGTTGCGTACAATCATGAGGTCTTATGATTAATCTTCTCGTGTTGTTTACGGGTGGTCCTGAAGTATATAAAATCAAATAATAAGTAATTATATATAAAATATCATATTAATTTGAAAAGATATGATTAATTTACTTGTTCTCCAAATATTTTCGTAGCTAACTAGCTTCAGATACCCAATCTTGTTTTAGTCGTAGTTTCTTCATTACAACTCCGTTTTTGTTGGTTCAACTTGCCACTTCCTTGGATCGAGTCAAATTTTAAGAATATGAACTGAAAATACCTTAGTTTGTATTCGAAATTACAGGTTATAGGTCAAACTTTGGTGAAACTTATGAAAGTGATCATTTTCCATCATAAAAACAACATTTAATGATCATTTTTCTAAAAATACTTACACTTTGAGTTAAACCATGAAATTTTTATGTGTTAACATATTCATAAGAAATATCATTTTTCCAGAACATGAACTTCCAATTCAAAGTTCAAGATGGTTTTTAATTATCCAATCCCAAAACAGCCCCCGGTTGCACTCCAACGATGTAGATTCAGTTTTAAGGTGTTCTTTGTAAAATCAAGTTGTATCTTGTTAAGTTAGCGTATCCTTATGATATATTACAGGTCTTGAAGTATTTTAAAAGTTAAGTTAGAAGGATCTATTTAGTTTGCAAACAAGTTTGAAATCATTCAAACTATGTTCTTGTTGTTAAAATTTTACAACACAAAATAAGATAGCTATATGAATATGAATTGAATAAAATTATGAACAAGGTTACTACCTCAAGTTACTTGGACAAAGTTACTGTAAAAGATAAGAAAAATCTTGGAATCAAAAGAGTGGTGGAGTGGGATTGAAAGGTTGGAAGTAAACTTGTATACTTGGAAGGATTTTTGAAGTGTTCTTGAAAGGTTTTTCTTATGATGATTATATATTGGTTTTTGATCTAGTTTTTGATTTAAGTGTCGAAGGTTTGCTGAATGGTTTGAGTATATAATTAGAGAGCATTTTAGAGATATAAAATTTGAGTTAGAAATCAAAAACATGGAATGATATATAAATAAATATGGAATGTGATATATGTATGTAAAAACAAAATCCTAATTTGTAATTTTGTATAATTATTGTATGCTAGAGGTCAAAAAGTGTTTCCCTCTCATTTAGGGCAGTACTTTTAGTGATTAAGATTTTGATTTGATGTGTATATACTAATAGTAAATACGTATAGAAGCTGGGTATGATACGGGTGCATATACCCTAGATATACGTATAAAAATCTTGAGAAAATGGAACGAGGATTTAAATATAGCTATCTTTTGTAAATATACTTATATTATTTCATGTATATAAGCCCTTTAAAAGTGATTAAATACATATCTATACGATATATGTATAAGCATTATAAGTTTTAAGTATTTATGTCAATGAACGTTACGTATAGTTATCGTTTTGAAAACTTAAGTTAGTAGTTTCAAAATATACTTATAACTCATTGTTATTAGTACACAATGAGATGTTAAACCATCCTTAGATCATGTTAAATATATATAAATACATATATATACACAAACATATAATTATCATATGTTATATAGTTCGTGATATCATCGGTCAAATTGGACGGTCAACCGTTGTGTAAAAATCTTTTCAAAAACATAAGTCTCAATAATTTAGATTGCTTATCATGTTGGTAAGGTTTAATTTATGTAAATATTAATCTCATAGGTATAAAATGATCGAAAAAATTTGGGTCGTTACAGCAGCCTGTACTGCGGCTATGTTTGAAGCTAGAAAAGTACGGAATTCCTCTTCATTCATATTCACGGTGTGTCGAGTAGTCGGTGCCATTTCCTTCAAAATAGTCAAATGGAACAAGTTAATCATACAGAATATTAAGAGTAGTTAATAGTATTTCGTAGCATAATATGAACTCATTTATAAAAGCTTTTTCTTCATATTAGCGTTTTATAAGTTTAAATTCGGGTAGTACCTACCCGTTAAGTTCATACTTAGTAGCTAATATACAATTCAACTACTACAATTCTATATGAAAAACTGATTATAATAATATTTCGCGTTCAAACTTTTACACAATATTTTACAAACTTACAATACCGCTTATTTTACATATAGCATGAAATATAGCACACAATAAATTTGATACAAGATGGTTGTAAAGATAATTCTAGCTAGTACACAAGTCGTTCAGCAAAGGCAATAAAGACACGTAATTCATACGTCCAAAAACAAGTCATGCATTCTGGTTTTACTAGGATTACTTCCCATCCTTAGTCTTGTGGAACATAACCGTTATGGCCGTTGATAAGACAGCGTGTTGTAACATCGTCAAAGGGACGAGGGTAACGTAATGTCCAACAGTCCCGTAACAATCTAAAAACCTCATTTCTTACCCCAATTACCGACTCCGTCACTTGTGGGAATGTTTTGTTTAATAGTTGTAGCCCGATGTTCTTGTTCTCACTTTGGTGAGAAGCGAACATTACTAATCCGTAAGTATAACATGCTTCTTTATGTTGCATGTTAGCCGCTTTTTCTAAATCACGAAGTCCAATATTCGGATATATTGAGTCAAAATAATTTCTTAACCCATTGCGTAAAACAGCATTTGGGTTCCCCGCAATATATGCGTCAAAGTAAACACATCGTAACTTATGGATTTTCCAATGTGATATCCCCCATCTTTCGAACGAAAGCCTTTTATAAACCAAGGCATTCTTGGAACGTTCTTCGAATGTCTTATAAACTGATCTTGCCTTAAATAGTTGTGCCGAAGAATTCTGACCGACTCTAGACAAGATTTCATCAATCATGTCTCCGGGTAGGTCTCTTAAAATATTGGGTTGTCTATCCATTTTGTGTTTTTATACTGTAAAATAGACAAGAGTTAGATTCATAAAAAAATACTTATTAATACAAGCAATTTTTACATATATCATAAAGCATAAGCACACTATATTACATATATTACACCACACGAATACAACTATCTTATTCCGACTCGCTTGTTTCTTCTTCTTCGGTTTTGGTTCGTTTTGCCAAGTTTCTAGGGACATATGATGTTTGATAATACTAAAAACGAACATATATTTCATAGCTTTATTCCTCAAGAAAGACAAGCTTTTAGTTGCAATTGTTCTATTTACAAGTGATATTAGTTTAAATAATAAAAGGTGAAGACAAAAGACAGATTCGACGAATTGAAGACGCAAACGACCAAAAAGCTC